>NC_089848.1:111632153-111702153 GCF_035609145.1 Eleutherodactylus coqui
TAGAGCGTGTTGCGATTTTAATTCCGCTTGTGAAATCCACAATTCGTGCCTGCGAATGTGAAGAAAAATGTGAAAATCCACGTCTTTCAATGCCTGCGTTTTACTGCGGATCTTCTGCGGAATCCGCCATTTAAATACGTCCGTGTGAGGCTGGCCTAAGAGTCCGCGCTGAAGCTCGAGGAAGCGGACAAATCACGCGTTGAATGCGGCGGAAGTCCGCAGCGATACGTTATACGAAGACTGCGCACTCCTAATTATAACTTAATTATTAGAGATGAGCGAGTATACTCGCTAAGGGCAATTACTCGAGTGAGCATTGCCCTTAGCGAGTACCTGCCCGCTCGAGACTGAAGGTTCGGGTGCCGGCGCGGGGGAGCGGTGAGTAGCGGCTGTCAGCAGGGGGGGAGCGGGGGAGGTGGGGGGGGGGGGGGAGAGAGAGATCTCCCCTCCATTCCTCCCCACTCTCCCCCGCAGCTCCCTGCCCGCTGCCGGCACCCGAACCTTCAGTCTCGAGCGGGCAGGTACTCGCTAAGGGCAATGCTCACTCTAATTGCCTTTAGCGAGTATACTCGCTCATCTATATTAATTATACATTTTTTTAAAAAATCTTCGCAACAGAAAGTAATTGATGTTTCTGTAAAATTAAAGTCCGTCGATTCCACGGGTAAAACTGAATAATAGCGGCGCGTCTCCTTTTCCAGTTATTTAACCCCTCAGTGACCAAGCTTTTATTTAGTTTTAAGAAATCGTAACCCCTTTATCCATCGCCATTGCTTGTTTTTTGTGCGATGAGCTGTATTTTTCACTGGTTCTATTTAATGTACCACATAATGTCCTGAAAAACTTTTTAAAACTTCTAAGTGGAGTAAAATGAAAAAAAAAAACCAACATTCCACCATCTTTCGATGCGTCTTGTTTTTACTTTATCACTGAAAGGCCTTAGAACTAAAATAAACTTTATTGATGTAATAAATTATTAAAAACCACTAACCTTAAGGGAGGTGGTTGAGCTAAACAGACATACGATTACAGACAAAAACACGAATATCTATCGTCGAATGGACGAGATGAGGCTCGAGGTAAATTATTATTGGAGAAAGACAATCTTTGACATTTTTGGATCTCTCAATATCAAAAACTGACTCGGGATTATTAACAACTACCCTCTATAGGAAACCTACTTCTACAAACAACTTTCTACACTATCAGAGCTACCATCCGAGACCCTTAAAAAATGGTATCCCTAAGGGTCAATTTATACGCATGAGGCGCAACTGCTCTAGTGAGGACGAATTCAGTTCACAATCTGATGATCTAACTCGCAGATTCCGTAATAGAGGGTACCCGATAGACGTTTTGAATAAAGCACGCGAGGCAGCGACCAATTTGACACGAACTGAACTGCTGAGAGAGAAAACAGGACATGAAGGAGACAACGTCATAAGACTAATTGGTACTTTTGATGATGAGGCCCCAAATATCAGAAAGATCATCTCTAAATATTGGGATATTCTACGTGACGATCCTGATTTGGCCGATTATTTAAAACCATATCCGGCAATCACCTATAGGAGGGGAAGGAGTTTAAAGGATCGTCTCATGCGGAGCCACTATATCAAACCTACTCCATCCACAGGGCTTACGACCAGTAGTCCTGTTGGTTTTTATCGTTGCCATGGTTGTAAGGCCTGCCCTGTGATGAGAACAACTAAATTCTTTCAAAGTGCGTCGGCGGGAAAAACTTATAATATTCGTGATTTTATCAACTGCAGATCGACACATGTAGTCTATTTGGCAACATGTCCATGCCCAAAAGACTACGTGGGCAAAACGATCCAGCAGCTGCGTCGACACACGTTATCACACCTTGGCAACATAAATAGAAAAGAATCTACCAGCTTGTCGTGTCATATGCGTGAGAAACATCCCGATCACCCTGAATCAGTTATATTCAGGGGCATTGAAATCATTCGTGATAATGGTCGCAAAGGTGATTTGAATCAAAAATTACTGCAAAAAGAAGCGTTTTGGATTGATAAACTGGACTGTCTAGCACCCAAAGGCCTCAATGATAATATATCATTTGTTTCGTTTATTTGAACGTAATTAATTCCTTCGTCAGCAATTTATTCCAAAAATGTTGCAATATGGTTCTAACTAGCGGTTATTGACGCATGGTTAAGTTATCTCAGGATCAAGTTTTACAATGAATCCACCATTATCAGACGTGGAACGTAAACCACTTACCTTGATAGTTTATTACTAATCAATATCTAAGTAATTTAGTCCCTCCTGTTGTCCCAGATGACATTAGCTGTTCAAGCGTTTTACATCCTTTAGGGCTCATGTCCACGGGCAAAATGAGATTTAAAATCCGCAGCGGATCTCCCGCGCGCGGATCCGCACCCCATAGGGATGCATTGACCACCTGCGGGTAGATAAATACCCGCGGATCGTCAATAAAAGTGATTTTTAAAAAAATGGAGCATGAAAAAATCTGGACCATGCTCCATTTTCGTGCGGGTCTCCCGCGGGGACGGCTCCCGCGGGCTTCTATTGAAGCCTATGGAAGCCGTCCGGATCCGCGGGAGACCTAAAATAGGAATTTAAAGCATTTACTCACCCGCAGCGGGCCGGGAAGCTCTGCTCTTCCTCACGGCCGCATCTCCCTTGCTTCGGCTCGGCGGATGTGCCCGGCGCATGCGCGCGGCACGTCGGCGACGTGCCGCCAGCGTCAGGAATTCATCCGCCGGCCGAAAATGAAGATCCGGCCGTGAGGAAGAGCAGAGCGTCCCCGCCCGCTACGGATAAGTAAATGCTTTTAAATTGCTATTTTCAGCGCTCATGTCCGCGGGGCAGGAGGGACCCGCTGCAGATTCTCCATGTAGAATCTGCAGCGGATCTGATTTTCCCCGTGGACATGAGGCCTTAGGGTGCGGGCAGACGAGCGTAGGCGTATTTACGTTCGCACGAGCGCAACGTATAATCGCCCGAGTGATCGTTTTTCACCAATCACGACCAGAGCTAGAAAGCGTATTTTCGTTTGTTCCTACTTTGCAAACGGTCTTTTCGGCGATCGAATATGCGTTGGCGCGTATTTCGGTCGCATATGTTCCGTTTTTTTTCAAATTGCCGTTTTTACGCGCCGTAAAATCGCCCATGTGAGCGAATACATTCGAAATCATTGCCTCAGATGGTCACGTATATACGTTTGGTCGCAAAAACGCGCCGTTTATGCGCTCGTCTGCCCGCACCCTTATCATCACCAGTGTTAAGACATTACACTATGATGTCCATGAGTTCATTCACTAAACATTTATTTATAACTGTCCAACAATAGTTGCATTTAGCCTGTTTCCTATATACCGACAACTGTAGGCTAATGGCAATGGGTTCTTCATCTTTGACATCTTAATACAAGGTATGGTGTGCATAATATGGGTTATAATATATGATAATAAACACTAGTATGCCATTTGTTTATAATAAATTTATTTCTTGAAGTACCCTATATATCTACCCATTTAGTGTGGTAGTTTTGCTTTGGCTCAATGCAAAATGATATCGTCCATTTCCTTCCATAATATACATCGGGCTTTCATCCCATAGTCTAACACTGGAACGCTTTGCTACAGCGCTAGAGGTCACGTGGGGCTCCCGCTCATGTGACTGTTGTCGTCATGGCCACACCTACTTCATGGTCAGCTGGGCTATCGGGTGCCCCTCACATCATCCCGTGGGTGCACCTCACGTCATCATCCGGCGTTGGCGGTCACGTGGTGTGCCGCTCGGTATTCCCCGACGGCACGCCACGTAATACATCACGTGACCCGCGCTACGTCGTACTACACTCCGGGATTCCCTGTACATCGATCTCATTGGCTGAGCACCTTTGCTCCTCCTCAAGAGGTGGTGTTTATCCTATATAAACGGCACATCTACAGACAGTTACCAGGTCTGTCTGACTGAGGTGCTGCCCGTTTGGACTCCGCTGTCTTTAGTTGTGGTTAGCTATTGATGTATCCAGTATCAGCATAACCACCAAACTATTTCCACACTTAACAGTTATCAGCCCTCCTGGCACCTCACCGCGTCAGGGGCTTTTTAGGCAGAAGCAGTGTGATCTCTAATACCACATTCATCTAAGTTCTGCTGCCCCCTGGTGCAGTCTGTAAGATATTACAGTTATAACTGGACAGTAACATTTGAACACAACTTACATCTTACTGGTCCTGTTTTGGTGTCACTGACAACCGTTGTCAATAACTATCTGACAACTGCTATCAACACTTACCGTATTCGTCCTGATGAAGCAGTGCCCCGCGGCATGGGACACTGTGGAAACGCGTCGCCGATCAGGCGTTTAGCCCTATGAATAATAGACGATCAGGCGTTTAGTCCTATGAATAACAAGGATGATCAGACGCTTAGTCCTAACTAACAATAGCTTGCAGTCCTGATTGAAATTTATTCAGCTCTGCATTATTAGCAGGTCTTTTTGTCCCGGAACCACGGCTTTAGGTTTTCCTGCGAATAGTAATATCATGTTATCTATTGCAGTGGCTAATTAATAAAGAGTTTTTGAATGTCACAGAACACAAATCAGTGCTGTCGTGGACAGACCCAAATGGTAAATTAGGAAGGGTTCAAATAATTGGTGAAAGTAATAAGCACAGTTCGTAACCGTATCTTAACCAAAGGCTTGATGACGTTGGCATTTTCCTTATTATCAGATACGTATTATCAGTATAGTGTCCACACGACATAACCATCATGCCTTCGTCGGCATAGGAATTTGGTTGTTACTTGTTACCAAGTGGACACTATCTATATATTTTTTCTATTTTTTCTTAATTGAAAAAAGTTGGTGCTTCATACATTAATATATCTTTCTCCAATAATAATTTACCTCGAGCCTCATCTCGTCCATTCGACGATAGATATTCGTGTTTTTGTCTGTAATCGTATGTCTGTTTAGCTCAACCACCTCCCTTAAGGTTAGTGGTTTTTAATAATTTATTATATCAATAAAGTTTATTTTAGTTCTAAGGCCTTTCAGTGATAAGGTCATATTTGCTCAAGAGCCTTATTGCCACAGTGATTCGTCTTGTTTTTACGGCGCACAAACTGCAACAAAAGTGACCTGATAGCTTCATTCTATGAGTCAGTACGATTACTACGATACAAAACTTATGTAGTTTGTAGAGATGAGCGAGCATGCTCGTTCGAGCATTAGCATACTCGAAGGTACTCGTTACTCCAGCAAGCACCACGTGGTGCTCAAGAAAATTTCCCCCTCCCCCCATTTGTTTAGCAGCTTTTTTTTAGCCAATGGACATGCAGGGAAATCTTTGGCACCTCCTGCTATGACGTGCCAACCCTGTGCACGTCTATATCAGTGACTGGCTGGCAGGATCAGGTGACCTACCAGCATAAAAACTCAGGTCACCTGATGCCCACCTCACACGCAGGCTGGATTAGCTGAGGGACAGATCTGCTGTGAATGAGGGAGAGCGTTCGTGTAGGTTAAAGAAGCGTTTAAAAGGCAGGGATCCTTTATCCAAGAACCCAACAGTCCTATTTAGGACTATAACTCCTCTTTTGTGCATCAGCAGTTTGGCTGGCTGGAACCAGTAGTGCACACAAAGTCTTCACAAGCATCTCAGCTATATACTGCATGCTGTTACCAGTTCTATACCGTATACTGCTACTGGTGTACACAGACTACATGGAAGTAACAAAACTCCTATCATTTTTCCTTTTTTAAATTGTTGGGGGGCTTAAAGCATACGCCAAATCCCTCTGTGTGTGTGTTCTGTCGATCCACACTATCTAACAAGACTATACGCAGTTTACAGTCTATATTTTGGGCTTTAAGCATACACCAAATTAACCCTTGGTGTGTCCTGTTGATCCACACTATCGAACAAAACTGTACGCGGTTTACAGTGTATATTTTGGGCTTAAAGCGTACGCAATATACCCCTAGGTGTGTCCTGTCAATCCACACTATCTAACAGCACTATATGCAGTTTACAGTGTATATTTTGGGCTTAAAGCGTACGCCAAATTAACCCCTGGGTGTATCCTGTCGATCCACACTCTCTAACAAGACTATACGCAGTTTACAGTATATATTTTTAAAGTGTACGCAAAATACCTCGCAGTTTGCGTAGCATTTTGACGGAGTGCATTATACAACATGATGAAGACTAGGGGTAAGGGTTGAGGACGTGGGCATCTGAATGAGGATGTGGGCAGAGGCCGAGATCCTGGGTGGGGTGAAACAGTGCTTTCTGCTGAGGGAGAAGTAGAACGCAGCGTAGCTACACTCCCTAGCTTCATCTCACAGTTTGCAGGTCCGCATGGTAGACAATTATTAAAAGCACAACAGTGCGATCAGGTGATGACGTGCATAGCGGATAACGCATCCAGTAATTTATCCACCACCCAGTTTTCCACGCAGTCCACTCACACTAGCCAAGGGACTGGACCTGTGAATCCTCACGCTGATCCTCCTTCCTCCCAACCTGGTCACTCCAGGAAAAGGAGAGATTCTGAACAGGCATACTCACAGGAACCTTTCTCAGGTCGGAAGACGGTTCATGAGCCACCTCAGGAGTTTGTCGTGACGGATGCCCAAAATTTGGACCTTTCACGTCTCAGAGTGATGAGGGTGGAGACTTCCAAATAGTGTCTCAAGAGGTATTTGTTCATGATGATGATGAGACACAATTGTCTGTTACTGAGGTTGTTGTTAGTCCGAGGAAGGAGCAAACTGAGGATTCAGAGGAAGAGCTGGTGGATGATGAGGTGACTGACCCGACCTGGGTTGGTAAGCCTACTGAAGACAGGGCTTCAGAGGGGGAGGCAAGAGCAGCACCAGAACAGGTTGGAAGAGGCAGTGGGATGGCCAGAGAGAGAAGCAGGGCCAGAGCAAGTAATCCCCCAACTGTTCCCCACGGCACCTCCTCACAGCAAGCTCCCATGCAGAGGGTTAGGTGTTCGAAGGTCTGAAGGTTTTTTAATGAGAGTGCGGACGACTGATGAACAGTGGTGTGCAACCTGTGCTGCATCAAGATCAGCAGGGGAGCCACCACTACCAGCCTGACCACCACCAGCATGCACAGGCATATGATAGCTAAGCACACAATGAGGTGGAACAAAGGCCAATGACCGCCTGCGGGTCACACCACTGCCTCTTCCCCTGTGTCACATGCTGGCACTGAGATGCAATCCCCCTCCCAGGATGCAGGCACAAGCGTCTCACGCCCTGCACCCACCCCTTCACCTGCATGGTCCTCCACTGCCTCCACCAATTTGTCCCAGTTCTGCATTCAGCTGTCCATAACACAAACATTAGAGCGCAAGCGCAAATATGCAGCCACCCACCCACATGCACAATCGCTAAACGTGCATATCTCCAAACTGCTCAGCCTGGAGATGCTGCCACATAGGCTGGTAGAAACTGAGGCTTTCTGCAACCTCATGGCGGCAGCCGTCCCTCGCTACTCAGTTCCCAGTCGCCACTATTTTTCCTGCTGCGCCATCTCCGCCCTACACTAGCACGTGTCACGGATTATCAACCATGCCCCCACTAACGTGGTAACTGGGAAGGTCCACTTAACCACCGAGACGTATACAAATGCTGGTGGGCAGGGACGCTACATCTCCCTGATGGCAGATTGGTTTAACCGGGTGGAGGCTGGGACCGAGTCTGACCCTGTGTCCGCTCACATGCTACCCACACCGAGGATTGCGGGTCCTACCTCGGTCATGGTTTCTCCAGGTTATTATGCTACCTCCTTCTCCACCTCTCAATTACCATCTGTGAGCATGTCGCCTTCAGTCGGTAGCTCGAGGCGCTGCAGCAGTGCCTTTGGGAAGCGTCAACAGGCCGTGCTGAAACTCCTGAGCTTAGGTGACAAGAGGCACACCGCCCAAGAGCTCTTGCTACATAAATGTTACTGGGGTTCGCCTATACACTTGCTACTAAAAGGTTTGAGGGTTTCGCTCGTACTCTTGCTACAGAAATGTTACTGGGCTCCATCTATACTCTTGCTACAAAAAATGTTACTGGGGTCCGCCCATACACTTGCTACTGAAAGGTTTGAGGGGTTCGCCTATACTCTTGCTACATAAATGTTACTGGGGTTCGCCTATACACTTGCTACTAAAAGATCTGAGGGGTTTGCCTATACTCTTGCAACCGAAAAGTTTCAGGGGTCCGCCTATACTGTGGGTGCACAAAGGTTTCCCATAGCGCTGTTCAGCTGCCTGAAACATACACAGAATGAAGTGTGTGGGGACACATGGATTTCCCATAGCTAGGTAACTCACAGCGCCTTGGGTCACACAAGGTGGAGACTGGAACCAAGCCTGACCGAGGGCCCGCTCACTTCACACACACAGTATTGCGGGTCCTACCTTAGTCATGGTTTCTCGGCCTTATTATGCCACCTCCTCCTCCTGCTTGGGGTCTGGGGATCAGCGCTGGACAACATGTATTTGCTCTCGTGTTACCACAGTTATCTGAGACACTGGTTAGGGCCAAACAAAAGGAGTATTACTGAATTAATGAGACGTTCACAGCTGTACTAGCATCCGAGTCCGCTTTAGGCCCATGATTAATGAGGGTGTGAGCCAAGGCCGAGGTCCTTGGCAGGGTGAAACTACCTTGCATGGGCTCTCTGATTTCTTTATGTGTAATCCTTTGCATAGGACGAAACGTCGCAAGTTTTGTTGTTTATGCTGATGGAGTTTTTAACTCAATAAAGATGAAAATTGGATTTGGATTCCCTGAAGATTCCAGGATGTCTTTTTGAAATAGCTTCTACTTGATGCTGCTCTCCATACACATTTTCTTTATGTGTAATACTGTCTTTGAGTTTCATGGGCTCGCCTATGATTTGGGTGCACAAAGACTTCCCATTGCGGTGTTTTACCTATCTGGCACAAATACACTGACTTACTAGGGCAGAAGTGTGGGCCGAGGTCCTGGGCGGTGTGAAACTCTGCCATGTTTGGCCACTCTGATTTCTTTATGTGTAATAGTGTTTTTGAGTTTCATGGGCTCGCCTATGTTGTGGGTGCACAAAGGCTTTCTCATTGGATTGTTCAGCTATCTGACACATACAAAAAATGAATTGGCCAGAAATGCGGGCTGAGGCCGAGGTCCTTGGCAGGGTGAAACTCTGCCATGTTTGGGCACTCTCTTTTCTTCCTGTTTAATACTGTCCCTGGGTTCCAGGGGCTCGCCTATGCTGTGGGTGCACTAAGGCTTTCCCATTGCGTTGTTCAGCTATCTGACACATACAAAGAATGAATTGGGCAGAAATGTGGGCCGAGGTCCTTGGCGGGGTGAAACTCTGCCATGTTTGGGCACTCTCCTTTCTTCCTGTTTTAATACTGTCCCTGGGTTCCAGGGGCTCGCCTATACTGTGGGTGCACAAAGGCTTTCCCATTGGTTGTTCAGCTATCTGACGCATACAAAGAATGAATTGGGCAGAAATGTGGGCCGAGACCGAGGTCCTTGGCGGGGTGAAACTCTGCCATGTTTGGGCAATGTGATTTCTTTATGTTTAATACCGTCTTTGAGTTTCATGGGCCCGCCTATGCTGTGGGTGCAGAAAGACTTGCCATTGCGTTGTTTTACCTGTCTGGCATAAATACACTGAATGACTTGGGTAGGGTGCAGAGTGCTTGGGGTCTGGGGATCAGCGTTGGTTGACATGTATTTGCTCTCATGTTACCACAGCTATCTGAGACACTGGTTTAGACCAATCAAAAGAAGCATAACTGAATTAAGGAGACATTCACAGCTGTACTAGCATCCAAGTCCGCTTTATGTCCACGATTGCTGAGGGTGTTGGCAGAGGCCAAAGTCCAGGAAGGGGGCATGCAACTATGCCAGGTTTGGCCTGTGGAACTTCTTTGTGGTTCATCCAGTCTTTGGAGCGATGAAAGCAACTGTAACTGATTTAATGAGACGATCACAGCTGTACTAGCATCGAGTCCGCTTTATGCCCTCGATTGCTGAGGGTGTGTGCAGAGGCCAAGGCCCTTGGCGGGATGAAACTCTGCCATGTTTGGGCACTGTAATTGCTTCATGTTCAATACTTTCCTTGGGTTTCATGGGCTCACCTATGCTGTGGGTGCACAAAGATTTCCTATTGCGGTGTTTTAGCTATCTGGCACCAATACACTGAATGACTTGGGTAGGGCGCAGAAGGCTTTCCCATTGCGGTGTTCACCTATCTGACACCAACACAGAATGAATTGTGTGGGGTCATGGATTTCCCATTGCTATGTAACTCACGACACCTTGGGTCACACAAGGTGGAGGCTGGGACTGAGCCTGACCCTGGGCCCACTCACGTGCTTCCCACACAGAGTATTGCAGGTTCTACCTCAGTCATGGTTTCTCAGACTTAGTATGCCACCTCCTCCCCCTGCTTGGGGTCTGGGGATCTGCATTGGTCGGCATATATTATCTCTCGTGCTACAAATTACCACAGTTATCCGAGATACTGGATTGGAGCATTCACAGGAAGCATTAGTCATTTCATGAGACTTTCACAGGGTCACGGTATACCTGTGGTGGCTACTTTGGCAACACCTCCTGCTTCAAACCAATCTTTGGTGTTAGTATGTGCTGCTGCATTGTGGAGATGTGTAGAAGTGCTGGCACCTGAGTCCCCTTTATGCCCACGTTTGCGGTTCCTGACAATTTTGTGATGGAGGTGGCACGGGATTGGAATGATGATCGTACATCAATTTATCATCAATTCTCATCAGCATTGTGGGCTATCGCCCACACTTTCAAACAGGGTCGCTGCCTGGCCCTGCCAACCCTCTGCAGTGTGTGTCTCTGGTTCCTCCTCATCGCAGATGCACTTATAAATTGACATGAGGGTGGTGTGGCTATGAAGCGAGCGTGTGGCATGAGGGCAGCTGAACGCTGCGCAGGGAAAATTTTGTGTGCGATGTGGACGCAGGGTCATGCGGGGGGTTGGACAGCAATGCCAGCATGTAACCCAGGAGAAGAGGTAGCGGTGTCACCCACATGCAGTGATTGTCCTTGGTTGCAGCTAGTGTGGTGCTTGGCTAAGATGTGCCAGTGCGTGTACCTTGCTAATGAGGGTCTGTCCTAAGTAAATTGTTAGGGGGGGGTGACCGCCAGGTTCTAGCCCCCATTTTGGCTTAATAGAGGGACCTGGGAGCCTCCGATGCAACCATGCATGCTGCCCCTGCCCTTCCCTATCCGTTTCTGTGGTGTTTCCATGACTTTCTGATGTTTTCAGGTGTTTTATAAATCATCCCCTATGCGGAGCATCGCTCCCATACAAAAATGCTTGAGTCCCCGATTGACTTCAATGGGGTTCGTTACTCAAAACGAGCTCTCGAGCATTATGGAAAGTTCGACTCGAGTACCGAGCACCCGAGCATTTCGGTGCTTGCTCATCTCTAGATAAATCCTACTTGATCATTAAGTATTAGGAATCGGAGAAAGCAGTTCAATCGGGAAGTAAGAATAGATGTAAATAATTAGTAGTTTGGATTTAATAGAGAGATGGGCCTATAGTTTTTAGGGTATAGGTGATCTTTGTTTTCTTTAGGGGAAAACTGTTCGCTGGGAGTCTAGGAATTTTTGATGTGGGCTTTCACCTTTCATGAGGGTTTGAAACATATTATTTAAAGGTTGATTCAATGAATCTTCACATTTTTTATAGTATAGAGCTGTAAACCCATCGGGGCCAGTGGCTTTTCCCAATCTAAGGTTTTTGATGGCTGAAATGATTTCCTCAGAAGAAATATCTGAGTCTAAAAAATCTTTTTGAGAGTCCGAATGGATAGCGAATCTACAAATTTGGATCCAAGAGTTAAGACATTACTATTATGAGCTTTATATAAATCCTTATAAGAGCTGAGAAAGGTTTTATATAGAGATGAGCGAACGTACTCGGTAAGGGTGATTTCGCAATCAAGCACCGCGATTTTCGAGTACTTCACTACTCGGGCGAAAAGTACTCGGGTGCGCCGGGGGTGAGCGGGGGGTTGCAGAGGGGAGTGGGGGGGAGAGGGAGAGAGAGAGGGCTCCCCCCTGTTCCCCACTGCTACCCCCCGCTCCGCCGCACCTCCCCCTGCCCCCCGGCACACCCGAGTACTTTTCACCCGAGTAGTGAAGTACTCGAAAATCACAGTGCTCGATTGCGAAATCGCCCTTACCGAGTACGTTCGCTCATCTCTAGTTTTATATATTAGTCCTAAGTTGAATGCTGTGTTTCCCTGAGTTTTAATTTTAAAGACCTTATTAAGTCTTTATCTCAGAGTTTAGACGCCAGTAGACGATCCGGCTTATTGACAAACTTAAAATAGGTGGCTCTGGTCACTTGATGAAGTGCTCCTTCCACTTGATGGCATAAAATGGCATTAATTTGTAGTTTGACGTCTCTAATATCTCTAGTTGTGGCCTGTAAAGGGGGTTGTTGATTAAGATGTTCTAGAAGGAAAAGGGTAATGCAAAAGCATATGGCTAATAAGTAGGAGTGTAGGTTTTCTGAGTGTGCATATGCGTTAATAATCACTGTTTGTTAGTCATACAGTTTGCCACATAATATGCAGAACCTGCCTGCCTCATCTGTATCACCTGATCTATTTGGAATGGTAGGGAGTTATGGAAGAGAGTTAGCACTCCCCTATCATTTTTAGGCGCTGACGTTGCGTAAAATGTGAAGTAATTGCGAGCTCATGATTGACAAAATGGGTCTCTTGGATACATATGTTGTCTGGGCAATGTTTATGCTTTAACCCCTTAGTGACCAAGCCTATTTTCGCCTTAATCACCAGGCCAAATTTTGGAAATCTGACATGTCACTTTAACATAGAATAACCCCGTAAAGGTTTTGCATACCAAAATGTCAAAGTAATTCTGACATTGTTTTTTCGCAACATATTGTACTTCATTTAGGTGGTACAAATAGGCTGATACTTTGTGTATATTTATTAAAAGCACCAAAACTTGGAACATTTTGAAATAATTGTCATTTTTTTCACATTTTCAACTGCAATATGGTGCATTCCATGGTTACAGATAGGACACACACACGCAAATTTTTTCACATTTTTTTTTTTTATCTGAAACTTTAAAAATAGCTATAGGTAGTTAAACTATGCACTGTGACAAATGTATCTATGTCATATCTACCTCCTAACTTTCTATCAACTCTTAGTAAACGACATGTGACTTTTAGTAACAGACAGGACATGCAAATGAATAGAAATTGCAGAATCCTTGTTTTTTCCCCAAATTTCTGTTCTCCTTGTTAATATATAATCAAGACTCTTTCGCATTATTTTCAGTATACTCTTAAAAGATTGTCTGCTTTGTACTTGTTCTGATCTGTTAGTTATGAACACCCATAATTTATTTTTTCATATGGGAACAGACAGGACATACGGGTAACAGACAGGACGTGTTTGAATGTAAACTTACTAAAAATAAGAATAATCTTTTTTTTTTTAAGATGTTTTATTCAGTAACAGGTAACTACAATATATATGAATCTTATAAGACTTAAATTAAAAACTTTTGTTGTAAATTATAATGACCATTAACTAACAGAATGGCTAATTACACTTTTTTGGTAACAGACCGAACATCTAGTTGGTGGGCTATTGATTCTACTATAAATTACATAATATAGCAAATATAATAAGTTACATTACCTCACTGGCTTATTTTTGGTCATGTGTTAGTTAAAAACATCTATTCACTTCTATACTGAAATGCAGACTGAAGAAAACTTTCTCTTCAATCTGTCAAAACTTGTGGAAACACGTGGAAACTTGCATGGTCAAGTTTGAGGGCAGTATTAGATATGATTTTGTTAGGAGAAATGTTTGAGAATAGTAAAATATATTCTCTAAGTGTCATAAAAACATAAATTATCAAAAAATATTAACATAAATACCGTATATTCCGTCGTATAACACGATCTTTTAACCCCGAAAAATCTGCTCTGCAGTCGGGGGTCGTCTTATACACTGGGTATACAAAAAAAAGTGTCAAAAAAAAAAAAGCAGTACTCGCCTCCCCCGGCGTTCTGCGGCGCTGCTGCAGGCTGTTGCTCCCTCCTCGTCCCCGACAGAGCATTGCTTTCTGGATGTGGGGCTTGAAATCCCTGCCTCCAGAAAGCTAATGCTGTGATTGGCTAACTCACACGGTGTCAGCCAATCACAGCCATTCAATGCCGCAGAACACTGGGGATGGTGAGTACTGCTTTTTTTTTTACACCATATTCCCGGCGTATAAGGCGACAGTTGGGGGATCGTCTTATATGCCCAGTCGCCTTATACGCCAGCATATATGGTATATTTTGATTTTTTTCAAAAATTCCCTCTTTAAATGGAATGAGCCATATGTCAAATATGTGCAGGCATACTGTAGAAATTTTTGATGAGATATATATTTCCATCTGTTTCCTTTTTTCTGGAAGCACATTGGAAAAAACTTTAACTTTTTTAACCATTTAGAAGACTTTAAATTTAAAGGGGTGGTCTCGCGAAACCAAGTGGGGTTATACACTTCCGTATGGCCATATTAATGCACTTTGTAATGTACATTGTGCATTAAATATGAGCCATACAGAAGTTATTCCACTTACCTGCTCCGTTGCTAGCGTCCTCGTCTCCATGGTTCCGTCTAAATTCGCTGGCAGCTTGCTTTTTTAGACGCGCTTGCGCAGTCCGGTCTTCTCCATTCAGCACGAGCCGCTTCAGTGTGCTCCCCGCTACAGCTCTTCTGCGCATGCGCAGACGAGCTGTCACTGCTCGGGAGCGCGCTGCAGCGGCCATTCTGTACCTTCCTCTGTTAGAGGAAGGTGCAGAAACTGGAGCTGCCCAGCGGAGAAGCCCAGCCCAGCAGCCCCGAGAAGCCTCCCAGGTAAGTGATTTGTCGGGGGGGGGGGCTGCCGCTGCGCCGGGGGGGGGGGGCTGTCGCTGCGCCGGGCTGCCGCTGCGCCGGGGGGGGCTGCCGCTGTGATGGGGGAACTAGCGCTAGGTCGGGGGGGCTGTCGCTGCGATGGGGGGGCTGTCGCTAGGCCGGGGGGGGCTGTCGCTGCGATGGGGGGGCTGTCGCTAGGCCGGGGGGGGGCTGCCGCTAGGCCGGGGGGGCTGTCGCTGCGATGGGGGGGCTGTCGCTAGGCCGGGGGGGGGCTACCGATAGGCCGGGGGGGCTGTCGCTGCGATGGGGGGGCTGTCGCTAGGCCGGGGGGGGGCTGTCGCTGCGATGGGGGGGCTGTCGCTAGGCAGGGGGGGGCTGCCGCTAGGCCGGGGGGGCTGTCGCTGCGATGGGGGGGCTGTCGCTAGGCCGGGGGGGGCTGCCGCTAGGCCGGGGGAACTAGCGCTGGGCTCCGGGGCCTTCACCTGGGCTGAGGGTCTAGCGCTGGGGAGCCGGGGGCTAGCGCCGGTTACCTGCTGCCTGGCGGTGGGCGTCTGGTCGGCGGCTGCGGGGCGTCTGGTCGGCGGCTGCGATGCGTCCGGTTGCCATGGAGACACAGCTGGCGGCGTCTCGGGAGCGCGCACGTCGGGCTGCAGCGAGCGACGGGGAAAGAGCCGGCGGCCATCTTGAGGAAACTTTTATAAGTTGCTGAAACGCTGGAACGGTAAGTACGAACCAGCTAGAAATGTCATTTACAGGGGGGCTTAGTAATGTGTACTTAATGGGAGGGACTGGGCAAAAAAAAAATGTAACTGCTTCCTCGAGACATCTCCTTTAACAATAATTATTAACATTTTAAGGAGCATTATGTTTTCCTATACCAAGCCAAAATTGCAAAGGCTTGTAGGTGTCAGAATGATAGAGACCCCCACAAATGACCCCATTATAAAAAATACACATCTTAATGTATTCACTGAGGGGTGTCATGAGTATTTTGACCTTACAGTTTTTTTCAAGAGTTAATGAAATATAGATGAGAAAAAATTAAATTTCATATTTTTGCAAATATGTCATTTTAAAGACAGTTTTTTAATGTATATAGTGCACATGAAAATGAGGATTTGCACCCCAAAATGGATACCTCTGTTTGTCCTGTGTTCAGAAACATAGCCAATATGGCCCTAATCTTATGTTTGAATGTACTATAGGGTCCAAACCGAAAGGAGCAGCCAGTGGCTTTCAGAAGAAAAATTTTGCTTGAAGGTGTTTCAGGCCCCACTGCACACTTGCAGAGCTATTGAGCATCCAAAACTATGAAGAACCCCCACAGATGAACGCATTTTGAAAACTAGACCCCTTAACAAATTCTTCTAGCGGGGTACTACAGATTTTAACCTTACAGTTTTTAATTGAATCTAAGCAAAGCAGTAGGAAAAATTACGATTTTCATTTTTTTTTGGCAATTGCGTCACTTTAAAAATAGTTTTTTTTCATATAGCACACATATGAATGAAGACTTGCACCTCAAAATGAATATCCCTGTTTGTCTCGTGTTCAGAAACATACCCATTGTAGCCCAAATCTGCTTACTGGACACATTGCTAGGCCTGTAGTGGAGGGAACACCCATTGGATTTTAGGTGCACAACTAAATAAATGCCAGGCCCAATTGCTCCCTTGTTCAGAAAAAAATGTACTCCTTAAAAAATCCCCCCCTCTCGTCCCCCACCTTTTTTGGCATTACCTAAATCTTAGATAAAAGTAATAATGTAAACTGTGTGGTATGTCTGAAAACAGGAGCAATTATGGAGGTCCAGTTAGGATGGGCACATGGGGCAATAAAACTGGGTAACCCTCCTCCTCCCTTGCTTGTTGCAAACCTAAGACTTTTTTGGGGGGTATTTCTTGACCTCAGTGGCAGGGATGAGGTGTGAAAAGTGGCACTCTGTGAGGCTTCGTCAGCTGGTTGAGTTGCGGCGGTCTCAAACAGAAGGTGCTCAACAAGCTGCTCCTGGAACGGTAGGAAGGCGAGCGTTCCCGGGGCTTCTTGTAAATTACCTATCCATTACAGGTAGCGATCTGAATAATGCCAGACTCACATGGCTGGATGTGGAATCAGATTGCGGAGGTCCTCAGCGGATCCCAGCTGTGAGCCCGGCCGAGGCCCTGTGTACGGCCCCGTAATGTACTGCACATAACTGCGTACTCAAACAGGCAGTCATGCGCATCTTTTTTTGTTTATATTTCCTGTGACATCGCTTAGCTATGATGCGAGTGCCTGCAGTCCGTACACATTGTAGTTGCGTATGGGCTGCGGGTATATCCGCGACCATAGTGCACAATGGCCTTTATGTAGTGGATATCCGCGGTAAAATAGAACATGCTGTGTTCTGGATTATGTAATTCTGACCCACTAATGTGAACGGATTACTGTGGATCGAATGCATGCGGAATCCGCAATTTCTATCAGGTCGTGTGAGACTGGCCTATGGTAGATTGCTACCTTTTTATCACGTGACCGGGACCGCTCAACAAGGCCTCCGGTCACTGCTCCAGGCTCTAGCTATCAAAGGTAGCCAAGAAGCAAGGAAATTTTAAATTTCCCGGGCCCTCCCCGGCTCCTGTGCATGTGTCCGACACTGCATGCGCAGAATTTGGGGAGGTCCGTGGAGGATAATTGCGTTGGGGTTCAAATGCAGAGGCCTCCTGTAAGAAGTTTCATCTCTCCTCACTGATTGCAGAGGGGAGATTAAACTTCAATTTTTTAAAAATTTTATGTGATCGCCATTATCCATTGAATGATGGCTATAACGTGACCGGGGACCTCTCACTGCAGCCCTTGGTCACTGCTGCAGGCTCTTAGCTACCTTATGTAGCCAGGAGCAGGGAGATGTTAAATTTCCAGGGTCCTTCCCAACTTCTGTGCTTGCATCTGCCATTGTGCCGACGGGCGCATGCGCAACGCTGGGTAAAGTTCTGTGGATAAAGGTCCCGTCGCGGGAACATAGCTTGAGGCCTTAGATAAGTAATTTCACCTCCCCTCATGGATTTGATCCATGACAGAAGGTGAAACTTTTTTTTAACTTTTACATGGTCACTGTTATCCATTGGATAACGGCAATCATATGACCAGTGACTGCATACTGTGGACCCCAGTGAGATTTCCCTGCTCTCGTCTACTCATGCTAGCCGGGAGCAGGAAAATAAAATCTCCCTGGCTCCCTGTGCATGCACCCGATATTTTTCTTCTGGTGCGCTTCACAGAAAGCGACGTCAGGTCCTAGAAGGACCAAAATGCCACGGGACATCGCAGAGGATGGAGGTGAGTAGTTTCAGCTCTCCTCATGGATCCGATTAATGGGGACAGCTGAAACTTTAACTTTACTTGACTTTTTATTTACTTTTATGCGATTGCTGTTATCCATTGGAGAAGGTTCATTTTCTTGACTCAGTTGCTGTTGGAGTTAGCTAGCCAGGGAATCACCTGGGCTCGGTGGATCCGCCTGAGACTATGATTGAAACAATTCTGGTAATGTTTCTCTCAGTGGGGTCAGAGAGACCCTGGGGGTTTCTCTCTTATTTCTGGTCATTTTTACTGATGAGTACCATAGTAAGTTTAGTACATTAATGAGCTGGGCAAACTAGTGCAATAGTGGCCGAAGTATAGTCTAGACCAGTGGTTCTAAACATGGGCATTATTGCTCCCCGGGGGGTGTTTTTACTTCTCATGGGGGGGGGGACAAAAAGTGGCATCAAGGGGGCATTGGAGCATTAAGGGGGAGGTAGGGGGGTGTTCTGTGTTTGCTTTGTTGATTTTTTTTTATGTCTAGTAACTACATTTTTCTACAAATTAGTAGTGATACCTCGGTTTTTGTCGAGAATTGGTGAAATCTGAAACCGACGAAAATCAAGGCAATTATTTCCATATGAATCACTTATATATAATGGGAGTTGTGTGCACGCCTCTATCACATAATGTATGGCTTTTATAACTCCGTGACTCCACTACAGATTAATTACACTTCATAATACTGGATAATCTACAGCACAATCTAACCTGCTTTATTCCATAATGCCGCTGATTGGCTGGAACCGCATCAAACTTTCACTTTTGTGGATCTCTGGGAGTTGTAGTCTTAGTGACGTCAAATGTCTTTTTAGAACACTGATATAAACTACAACTCCCAGAGACCCACACAATTGAAAGTCCCAGCCAATCAGCAGTATTATAGAATACACTGATTAGTTGTTCTTTAGGTTATCCAGTATGATTGATCTGCAGCAGAGTCATAGAGTTATAAAAGTCATACATCGTTATATGATAGAGCAACATAAGCAGTGCATTCATACTTTGTAAAAATGGCTGAGAAGAAATGCCATAAATATTCAAATGAATACGTTAAATACGGATTTATCCCTTCTCCTACAAATGAACAGCTTCCCTTGTGCCTTGTTTGTGAAAAGGCATTTTCAAATGATGTTATGAATCCTTCAAGACTGTGATCACCTTGCAAAAATGCATTCAGACAAAGTGGGTAAGCGTATTTAATTTTTCCAAGGTTGTTACAGTTTGAGAACCGCAGCACCGTAGGCAAGCAATTTGGAAAATCTGCTCTAAATGCTGACAAAGGCCTCCTTGCTTCCCTATAAAGTCTCTTTATTAATAGCGCAATGTGGCAAATCGCATACTATTGGGGAAACACTTGTGTTGCCTGCAGTTAAAGATATTGACTTTGCTATGCTGGGGCCTAACGCGTGTACCATGGTGAAATCGATTCCTTTGAGTAATGACACTGTTTCAAGAAGAATTGAGGCGATGGCTGCTGATGTGGAAAAAACGCTTTTGGATATGTTAAAGAACACAGAATTTGAAGTGCAAATTGACAATGTCAACGGTTAGAGACAATGAAGCATTGCTGCTAGCTTATGTTTGTTTCATTATTTGTAATGAAGAGGTAGTGTAGGAACTGTTGTTTACCAAAAATGTAATCAGTGACATGAAAGGTTCCTTTATATACAAAAGAGTGGAATAATCTTTCCAAGAAAAAAACATCCCTTTAACAAATGTACTTGCTTGCGCAACCATCAGAGCTGCATTCATGTTTGGTCAATATTGCGGATTTACAGCACTTTTAAAATCTGCTGTACCTGGCATAATAGCAGTCCACTGTGTGATCCATCAGCAGCACCTTGTTTCTAAATATTTATGTCAGAGATTGCATGATTCTCTGTGCTATGTAAATAATGCTGTTAACAAGATAAAAGCGCACTCTTTGAACAAACATCTTTCCCACAAGCTCTGTCAAGACCACTGAAGTGAGGTGGCTGTCGAGAAGAAAGTGCTTCTGATGCTTCTACGAACATTTTGACAAACTAGTCGAGTTTCGTCGAATCATAAAGAAGAATATAATGTGGTCTGCAGAAACTGTAGGGCAAGTGTCAGAAAAGCTAGAGCTAATAATGAATTGCAACAGAGGCAACAACCATAAAAAAAAACATGGGTATGTCAAAAGCAAAAGAAAAGTCAATGATGCTATTGGATGCTTACAAATGAAAATGGTGAATTGGTTAAGAATGATGTTGAGAAGGCCAAACTTTTAAATTCCTATTTTGTATCTGTTTTCTCTCAGAAAGTAGATGGAACATCAACTGATCTTCCCTGTGCTGTTGGGGAAATAAAGGTATGCAGGCTATCTGTAAGCAGAGAGATGGTGAGGGACCACTTAGCTGACTTAAATTAATTCAAATCTCAAGGTCCAGATAAATTACATCCTAGAGTACTAAAGGAAGCAGCGAAGGTAATTGCTGAACCACTCACCATAATCTTTGAAAGAAGGTGGATCCAGGAAACTACAGGCCTGTGAGACTGACTTCTATATCGAGAAAGATCTTTGAACAAATTATTAAACAGCATGTATGCATGTGCTTGGATGAAAATGGAGTAATTAACCAGAGCCAGCATGAGTTTGTAACAAACAAGTCATGCCAGACGAATCTAATTTCCTTCTATGAAAGAATTACCGACTGGGTTGATAAGGGAAATGCGGTGGATAAAGTTTATCTTGACCTTAGTAAAGCATTTGAGAAAGTATCTCATACTATACTTATTTAAAAAATGACCAAATATGGGATTGACTAGGCAACTGTTACGTGGATTTTCAACTGGCTGAGTGATCGTACTCAAAGATTGGTCATAAATGGCTGCACATCCAAGTGGAAGAATGTATCAAGTGGGGTACCACAAGGCTCTGTCCTAAGCGCAGTGTTCAACATTTTTATAAATGATCTGGAGAAGGGAATTGATGGGAAACTGATCAAATGTGCAAATGACACAAAGCTAGGAGGGATAGCTAACACTAGGGAAGAGAGAGAAACTATTCAAAAAGATCAAGAAAAGCGTGCACAGTGGGCAGAGACCAACAAAATGGTATGTAACAAGTAGAAATGCAAAGTCCTATATCTGGGCAAGAAAAATGAAGAAAGCACATACAGAATGGAAAGAATTGGGCTAAGTAGCAGCACATGTTAAAAAGACTTGGGTATACTAATAGATCATAGACTTAACATGAGTCAACAATGTAATGCAGCAGCCAAAAAGGCAAACACAATTCTGGGATGTATTAAGAGAAGCATAGAGTCTAGATCATGTGAAGTAATTATCCCCCTCTACTCTTCCTCAGTCAGACCTCATCTGGAATACTGTGTCCAAAAAAGACATAGACAAACTGGAGCAAGTTCAGAGAAGAGTTACCAAGATAGTGAGCACTCTGCAAATCATGTCCTATGAGGAACGGTTAAAGGATCTGGGAATGTTTAGCTTGCAAAAGAGAAGGCTGAGATATATGTTGTATATGTTCATGGGGGGCGGACATCTTGCCTGAGCAGCTGTTCTGAGCTTTGATTTGCTTAACAGCAGCCATATGATCATATACTGGTCATGTACACTACCGTTCAAAAGTTTGGGGTCACCCAAACAATTTTGTGTTTTCCATGAAAAGTCACACTTATTCACCACCATGCGTTGTGAAATGAATAGAAAATAGAGTCAAGACATTGACAAGGTTAGAAATAATGATTTGTATTTGAAATAACATTGTTTTTACATCAAACTTTGCTTTCGTCAAAGAATCCTCCTTTTGCAGCAATTACAGCATTGCACACCTTTGACATTCTAGCTGTTAATTTGTTGAGGTAAGCTTGAGAAATTGCACCCCACGCTTCTAGAAGCATCTCCCACAAGTTGGATTGGTTGGATGGGCACTTCTGGCGTACCATACGGTCAAGCTGCTCCCACAACAGCTCAATGGGGTTCAGATCTGGTGACTGCGCTGGCCACTCCATTACCGATAGAATACCAGCTGCCTGCTTCTGCTGTAAATAGTTCTTGCACAATTTAGAGGTGTGATTAGGGTCATTGTCCAGTTGTAGGATGAAATTGATTCCAATCAAGCGCTGTCCACTGGGTATGGCATGGCGTTGCAAAATGGAGTGATAGCCTTCCTTATTCAGAATCCCTTTTACCCTGTACAAATCTCCCACCTTACCAGCACCAAAGCAACCCCAGACCATCACATTACCTCCACCATGCTTAACAGATGGCGTCAGGCATTCTTCCAGCATCTTTTCATTTGTTCTGCGTCTCACAAACGTTCTTCTTTGTGATCCAAACACCTCAAACTTGGATTCATCCGTCCACAACACAATTTTTTTCCAGTCTTCCTCTGTCCAATGTCTGTGTTATTTTGCCCATCTTAATCTTTTTCTTTTATTGGCCAGTCTCAGATATGGCTTTTTCTTTGCCACTCTGCCCTGAAGCCCAAAATCCCGCAGCCGCCTCTTCACTGTAGATGTTGACACAGGTGTTTTGCGGGTACTATTTAATGAAGATGCCAGTTGGGTACCTGTGAGGCGTCTGTTTCTCAAACTAGAGACTCTAATGTGCTTATCTTCTTGCTTAGTTGTGCAACGCGGCCTCCCACTTCTTTTTCTACTCTGGTTAGAGCCTGTTTGTGCTGTCCTCTTGTTAGGATATATATATATATATATTGCCATATGTTTTTCTTTATACTTTTATACCTATATGCAAGTTCTATTCAATTCCAAATGAGAAAAAAAACTTATATGTCGCCTTACATCAGATATGCCAAGAGGCCTTGCTAGGCGAAGACAAAATGTGTCTTGAACAAAATGTATCTTAAAATGTACAGCAATGAAGAATCGGACGAAGGACGCATGTACTTGGCCGTTTTCCCAGAAGCAAGATATCAAGATGTTCCACTATGTACATAATTTTCACTGTCTTAGGCCGGAAATCTGGACTTCCCATATATGGTTATAAGCCCATCACCCCTTGCTGGGGATGGGACAAAGGGTATAAGATCTCATGTAATCTGTAATAAAGTTCGGCAAAGCGCAGCCATGTCCCGTGTGAGGAATGATACCAGACCTCTGTGTGGTGTTTTTTTTCTTTACCGCCGGCAACGGGGCAAGTGGGGTGGGCCCGATTGGTGCTGTACTTAGAATATATTACCCTGACAAATGGCGCAACCAACTGTGGTGCGGTAAAACCAGGAGCTTACAGCGCAATTCACCCGGATCCACGCCGCGGGGAAGCCGTCCTGCTGCAAACCGAGCCTGATCAACTCACAAGAACTCCAGGTAAGACCGGCATATATTTATGTTGTGTTTTACACTGCGAGTCTTGCAGCAGGACTGACTATCTGTGGTTTGTGACCGGACGGGTTGGGTTAAGAGTTCTACACGGTAACTCGTGTGGGCTCCGGGTTTGCCGTCATGGACCACTGACCGTGATATGCGCACCAATCGGTCACCCGGAAACTAGTCTGTAGTGTATTTGTACTTTGAAGTCCGTAGTGTTTTAGCAATAGTGAAGGTTGTTGTTGTATCTGCAGAATTTTTTTTTTTCTCTTACTTTTCATTTGGTCTCACAGACGAAGGAACCCTCCGTTTGAGTTTATTTAGTCGTTAATGGTTTAGAGGAGAGAGAAGCACTTTGTGAGACAGGTCCCATAGACGAAGGAACCCTCCGTTTTAGTTTAGTTTAGTTGTTGATGGTTTAGCTGAGGAGAGGGATGCACTCTTTGGGACTGGTTCCATGGAAGAAGATGCCTTCGGTTGTTTTGCCATATATAAGGCGCTGACAATTCGGGTCAGAAGGATGCACTCTATGGAGCGTGTTATTATTATTATTGTTGTTGTTGTTCTAATATGCGTAAGATCTTATTAAAGAAGATAGAGCCCCTCAAGGGCTGCCGCCGTGCGGATGAATTTGTAAACTGTAAGAAAACTCTAATGAAAATGTGTGACACCGACCCGCACGGCAGATTACAAAATGGTGTCTGGGAGGGAGGTCTTTAGGACCGAGAGGTGCCTTGGAAGATCAAGGTTTTCTAGAAAGTGCTAGAGGAGGAGGAGAGAGAGAGACAGTCAGAGAAAGTTAGGTATGTACACATTATTTGTTTAAGAAAGCATCCGTAAGTGAAAGGTTGAAAAGTACAGTAAGTGATCAAGAGGGCGTCAGGAGAGTGTCTATTAAAGGTTATATTGGCAGTTAGGTAAGGGAGAGAAGTATGAAGGAACAAGCAAGTCGATAAGGAAGTTACAATGCATGTGATTTGTTGGCAAAGAAAGAAGAAAATGTGTATAATGCAAGATAGATAATAGATATATATATGTGTGTATATATATACTGTATGTGCAAATAGTTAACTGAGCTTGTTTTTAGGGGAGAAGAGTTTTGTTGACAT
The DNA here is from genome assembly GCF_035609145.1 of Eleutherodactylus coqui. Taxonomy (NCBI): domain Eukaryota; kingdom Metazoa; phylum Chordata; class Amphibia; order Anura; family Eleutherodactylidae; genus Eleutherodactylus; species Eleutherodactylus coqui. Next base: position 111,656,861 of record NC_089848.1, read on the forward strand.
GTAGCTGCGAGTCTGTGTAAGCTTTTCAAGGTCGGAAGATAACAGCGAGAGAGAATGAAGTGCTAACCCTGGATAATATCTCTGCTTGCTGTAAAGGAATGAAGGCTTGAAATGAATTTAATTAATTATACTGTCTTAGTAGGCAGGGAAATATAGCAATTTCTAAGTTATATTTTTACTTATACAGGGGTTGAAAATGAATGTTGCAAGGTCCCAGCATATGTGTTAATTATGATTTCAAAATGCAGGCAATAGTTTAAGCTAAAACTTATTCAGTCTGTGTTTCATATTCGCGGAGAGATAACAGTTTGTTTTGAAAAGGTGGGGGCTTTCAGACTTCACTTTTTGTTCAGGGTCAAATACAGAGAAATACAGAGAAAGAAAGGCAGGGGGGTTGAAAAATACCCACAGATTCTAAAATACTTCAGCGTTTAATACAGCATATAATAGCTTCAGTAGATAAGAAATATAGAATGTATCAGCAAACTTTTCCACATAATTTGTCAAAGATAGCGCTCATTCACAACCTCATCTCAATAGAATCATGTACTTTATAAGATCATAGCACTCACCTCGGTGTTTTTCAACTGATGTATGTATGTTTGTCAAACTTTTTTGTCTGTGCATCTGCATGTACTGGTACACCTTCAAGGGGGGTGACGGAGCAGACTTGAGAGCATGGATGGATGAGAGTTAGTGACCCGTGTTCAAGCTGTGGTGGAATGTGTGATGTGGATAATGACTGGGGATAAAAGTCCTCCCCATGCATGGGACTTTGCTTGGTTGAGATGTGGACGTGTGGACTGTTACGCTGAAATGAGCTGAGAAGACGGACGCACGGAGCCAATATCGAAGGGGTGGAGCTAGATGATGTAATAGTACGTAGTAATGTTTCATCCTTCTTGTCCAAGGGAGGGGTGAGGAGCTTGAGCAGCTAGTAAAAGTTTTTGTTTTGTTTTGTTTTTTTTTCTCCTGTCTAAGACATTGCAGGCAGGAACAGACTAATAATGAATTCACTTAAAGGGATCTCACATTTCCAATATTAATAGATGTTTTGTAGATTATTCTGTCCCGATGTAACTCATGTCTGTTATTGGTGCTAACATTTTACAGGCCTTATCTGCATCCATCAAATCTTTTTACAATGTTGTACTATCTTAAACCGGGTACTATTGTTCCAATTGAGTACCCTGTTTCAAAGGGGGGGAGGAGAAGGCATAGGTGATCTAGGTATTGCAAGTCAGACATTTTTAAAGTCAGCCATTTTTAAATTTTTTGCAAGCCATTTTTAAATTTTTAAATTTTTTGCAACAAGGTTCTGATCTTTTTGAAATAAGAATATCAGCCTGATTGTCTAGCATTGATGCAACAAGAAAATTTAAGTTTTAAAAAGTTACTGAAAGCCCTTGTTAATAATGCATGTTTTGAGTTGTTTTTTATAGATGGTACCAGGGTGATTGATGACTCCACACTGGATATACAGTGGTTACACAACAAGATGTCCTAAAAGCAGAATGTCTCCGCATGTCGCAGTACAAGAAGCGGATCTAAAGGCCCTCACTGAGGCGAGTAGAGTGACAAAAGGTAAGACGGCAAACATTTACACTGACTCCCGGTATGCATTTGGCATAGCTCATGATTACGGCCCAACATGGAAGGCCAGACAGTTTTTTACCTCAGCAGGACAGCCAATTAAGAATGATGCAGCGGTACACAGTCTCATGGAGACCCTACTTCTACCTAACAAGGTGGAAAGCTCACACCAATTCCTACATCGGAGAAGCGAGAGGCAACGCCATCACAGGCCACACAGCAAAGGCAGCGGCCCTCAAGCCGTGGAAGAAAGAAGAAAAGAAGAATGTGATAATAACTTTGGGCTTTGACTACACTTGGACTTTGATATGAACTTGGACTTTGATAATGAACTTGGACTTTGATAAAAAATTTGGCCTTTGATATGCTAAAGACTTTACAGTTACAAGCCAGCAAGGAAGAAAAGGAAAAATGGACTAAAAAGGGACGGCGCATGGCGAACAGTCAACAGCACTTGCCCACCATAGTCCCTGTGCCCCATGATGGCCCAGCTGACGCACGGAAAGACGCACCTCTCAAAGCAGTAATGATGTCTATGCTTGAACGAGGACAGGTGGCTCCTTGGTTTTCTGTAGCTGCTGCATCATTTGTCCAATTTTGCATGATCTTTGCCGTAAAGCAACAGGGCAGAAGTAAATTTGCCACATCACACTTGCCTAGACCACTCTACCCATTTCAGGGATTGCAAATTGGCTACACTCAGCTCCTACTTGTTGGGAAGCATGAATATGTGCTTGTTGTTGATGTCTTTTCAGGTTGGAGACCTACCCTGTTACCAAAGTAAATAAGCAGGTAACCACACAGAAGCTCATGAATGAGGTAATCCGCAGATACGAGGTACCGGAAGTGATTGAGCCAAACAAAGGTACAAACTTCACAGGTGAAATAATGCAACACATCATGTCTGTTTTTGAGTATATTCCAGGCTTTTCACACACCCTACCATCCGTGGAGTAGGGGGAAAGTAGATACAAAAGACAATAGAGGAAAATGGTAAAATTTTGAATTGAGTGTCTTTCATTAGTTTTTCTTTTTCTCCGGAGGGTACATGCCACAGTGGCCGAGTTTGGGGAATGATTTTCTTGTTAATTTTGTCATAGGTTTCTCCAAGGAATTGTCAATAATGTATTCTGCAGTCTCTGCTTTCTCCCAGGTCCTACAGATGAGTGTCACAAACTGAAACCAGGTGACAGGGTCTATGTGAAAAAGTTTGAGAGAGAAACCCGGTTTGAATGTCCTTACCAGATGTTGTTCACCCAACTGCAGTCAAGCTCGAAGAAAAGCCCACTTGGATCCACACCTCGCACTGAAAAAACTAATGATCCTGTATATCCTTTACATGCTATAATGTGGTACAATTCCTCTAACACACACCTTTGACTACTGTACACTAGCCCCCTGTTTCAGAACAAATTAATACAATCAAATGTGCAATATGAAGCCTACACTGAGGGTGAGAATCCAACTCCGTATCGTGCTAAGAGAGAAGTTGACACTCCAGGTGGTAACTTTGATCCACATGTATACATAGATGCAATAGGAGTGCCAAGGGGGGTGCCAGATGAATATTAATTCTAGAGATCAGGTTAAAGCAGGTTTTGAGTCCTTATTTGCTATTGTCACTGTTAATAATAATGTAGATTGGATGAATTATATCTGTTACAATCAGCAGAGGTTTGTAAACTACACCAGAGATGCTTTGCAAGGGTTAGCTGACCAGTTAGGGCCCACTGCATCCATGGCGTTCCAAAATACAGTAGCCCTGGATATGGTTTTAGCAGAAAGAGGTGGGGTATGTAATTTCCTGTTTGTGTATTATCCCTTTAATGTGACCAAAATTTCCCTTGTTTGAAAAAGATGAAGAGCCAGTTCCGATAATGCCAACCACGTACGTTACCAGAAGAATGGAGAGATGGACTAGTACTGCGCCTGTCTCGGTCTCATAAGATGGACTGTCAGTGGACATCCCATTTGCCTAGGGAAAGTGCAGAAGACCTTAGGTTCCGGCGAGGGCACACCCTGTGGGGTGTTAACTCGTACAGATAGAGGGTATGGATGCCCGGAAATAAGCCCAGGGAATCCATGGCCTCCTTCTGAGGTGAGGTAGGGATCCCTCCCTTTTAGGAGTAGGGACTTACGGGCAGTGGAGAAAACCCTGATGCAAGGGAGAGACGACCGAGGAAGAGTGCAAGGTCTGGTACTTGATCTCCATATAAGTTTTTTAGGGGGGTTTGTGAGGATATATATATATATATATATATTGCCATATGTTTTTCTTTATACTTTTATACCTATATGCAAGTTCTATTCAATTCCAAATGAGAAAAAAAACTTATATGTCGCCTTACATCAGATATGCCAAGAGGCCTTGCCAGGCGAAGACAAAATGTGTCTTGAACAAAATGTATCTTAAAATGTACAGCAATGAAGAATCGGATGAAGGACGCATGTACTTGGCCGTTTTCCCAGAAGCAAGATATCAAGATGTTCCACTATGTACATAATTTTCACTGTCTTAGGCCGGAAATCCGGACTTCCCATATATGGTTATAAGCCCATCACCCCTTGCTGGGGATGGGACAAAGGGTATAAGATCTCATGTAATCTGTAATAAAGTTCGGCAAAGCGCAGCCATGTCCCATGTGAGGAATGATACCAGACCTCTGTGTGGTGTTTTTTTTCTTTACCGCCGGCAACGGGGCAAGTGGGGTGGACCCGATTGGTGCTGTACTTAGAATATATTACCCTGACACTCTGAAGGGAGTAGTACACACCGTTGTAGGAAATCTTCAATTTCTTAGCAATTTCTCGCATGGAATAGCCTTCATTTCTAAGAACAAGAATAGACTGTCGAGTTTCAGATGAAAGTTCTCTTTTTCTGGCCATTTTGAGCGTTTAATTGACCCCACAAATGTGATGCTCCAGAAACTCAATCTGCTCACAGGAAGGTCAGTTTTGTAGCTTCTGTAACGAGCTAGACTGTTTTCAGATGTGTGAACATGATTGCACAAGGGTTTTCTAATCATCAATTAGCCTTCTGAGCCAATGAGCAAACACATTGTACCATTAGAACACTGGAGTGATAGTTGCTGGAAATGGGCCTCTATACACCTTTGTAGATATTGCACAAAAAACCAGACATTTGCAGCTAGAATAGTCATTTACCACATTAGCAATGTATAGAGTGCATTTGTTTAAAGTTAGGACTAGTTTAAAGTTATCTTCATTGAAAAGTACAGTGCTTTTCCTTCAAAAATAAGGACATTTCAATGTGACCCCAAACTTTTGAACGGTAGTGTATGTTCTGTGGCTTGTGCAGGGAGGGGAAGAGGTGAGCTTTTCTATTATCTATTGACAATTGTATGTGTACCTGCTACCAGCTTTATCATTAAGATGTTACCTTTCATTGTAATGAAAAGACTGCCGAGAAGTAGCCTATACAAAACAGGAAGTGTCAGCTTACTGTAAAGGTCTTATTTCAGCAGTCACTCTTTATCGTCACAGGTAGGGTTACAATAAAACATAACACTTTTATTTTAAAGCTGGAGGTTGACAACCCAGGATCCACCATCATCTATAGGGAATGATGACAGCTCATCACTTCACAGTGACCTGTGGATATGTCATAGAGCAGTGGGGGAAAACCTATGACACGTGTGCCAGAGGTGGCACGCAGAGCCCTCTCTGCTGACGTGCACGCCAATAGCTGCTCACGACCATAGTGATTACCGGCTGGTATTCACTCAGTGGCGCTGATCCCAGGTGCACATTGTACGTCAGTGTGCAATTGGGATCCTCCTTCTCTGACATCTCCTCTTTGGTTCCGCGAGAGCAGAGGGGAGGAGGAGCCCGGGCACACATTAAGTTGTCAGAGTGTGCATCCCACAGCAGCCACAGGAAGAGAAGGAGGGGTGCTTAGACTACAAAGAAGGAGGTAAGTATATTAGTACAGGGGAAGGAATAGAAAATGTACTTTAAAATGCGCCTCACTTGCAGTTTAAAAATGCTTTTATAGCTAAATGAGATGTGGACTTACCCGGTGCCAGAAGGGTTAATCCGGTGGTGAAGGAATTAACCCCTCTGCACCTTTTGTCCACGTTAGCCTTCAGCAGGTTTCTTGCTTCTCCATGTTTCTTTTTGGAGCGGCGTCCAGGGATATCCTTTCACCATGTTTATAAGCACGGTCGGGCTGGATAATTGAGTATAAAAGTAAAAATAAAAACTATCCCACGCCTTGGCAGAAAACCAATCTTTTTTTATTCTTGTTAAAACAACGCGTTTCGACACGATATGTGTCTTTTTCAAGTTCATACAGACATTGTCATATATGCTGTCTTATATAGTGTGGGATAACATGTATGTGAGGCTCACTCCCCAATCATCTACGGGCGTGTTTTTTTTTTCTCTCAGAGTGATTTATTTATCACTTGTCTGTCCACTGAGCTCTCATGGAATGCATTGCGTTCCATAGTTTTTTTCATTAAACTTTATTGTTTCAATGCATTACGTTTAGAGATGAGCGAACGTACTCGGATAAGCACTACTCGTCCGAGTAATGTGCCTTATCCGAGTACCGCTGTACTCGTGCTGAAAGATTCGGGACGCGCTGCGGAGCGGGGAGCTGCAGGGGAGAGCGGGGAAGAACGGAGGGGAGATCTTTCTCTCCTTCTCTCCCGCCCGCTCTGCCCCACTCCCCGCTGCGACTCACCTGTCAGCAGCGGAGCGTCCCGAATCTTTCAGCACGAGTACAGCGGTACTCGGATAAGGCACATTACTCGGACGAGTAGTGCTTATCCGAGTACGTTCGCTCATCTCTAATTACGTTCCATAGTTTTTTTCATTAAACTTTATTGTTCCAATTGTCTCTCCTATTCACACCATAATCCTGGTCTGATTCTAAAAATTTCCCTATAAAATTATTATATAGAATTACTATCTATTTATTAAACTCAATAATGAAACTGAGAAGAAAGGAAATGTACTGGATTTATCGTTTAAACACTTTAATGCCAGAAGGATTAAATGAAGTACTGGAGAAATTTTAATAAAATAAATGCACTCACAGGGAAGCTTTTACAATAAACAATAAAAAATAGATAAAAAACATAACAAAAAATAAAGAGTTTTTATGTAGAATATAGGAAAATAAATAGATAGTAATTCTATATAATACTTTTATAGGGAAATTTTTAGAATCAGACCAGGATTATGGTGTGAATAGGAGAGACAATTGGAACAATAAAGTTTAATGAAAAAAACTATGGAACGCAATGCATTCCATGAGAGCTCCGTGGACAGACAAGTGATAAATAAATCACTCTAATTGAGAGAAGAAAAAAAAACACGCCCGTAGATGATTGGGGAGTGAGCCTCACATACATGTTATCCCACACTATATAAGACGGCATATATGACAATGTCTGTATGAACTTGAAAAAGACACATATCATGCCGAAACGCGTTGTTTTAACAAGAAGATTGGTTTTCTGCCAAGGCGCGGGATAGTTTTTATTTTTACTTTTATACTCAAGTACAGGGGAAGGGGAATACTACTACTTGGGCTGATAAGGGGAAACTATTAGTAATAATTCCCCCTGTATCAGCCCCAGTAGTAATAATGTTACTATTGAGACCACTGTGAGGGTCACTGTTGCTACTGGGAACAATGTAAGGGGACACTATTGCTACTGAGGCCAATATAAGGGGCATTGTTACTACTAAGGTCTCTGTAAGGGTAACTATTACTAATGAGGCCACTTTGGGGGTCACTATAACTGCTGATTCCACTGTGGGGGACACTTACTACTGGCGACCCTGTGAGAGTCACTATTACTACTGGGGCCACTGTAGGGGACACTATTACTACTAGGGCTACTGTGGGGGGCACTATTACTACTGTGGGAAACAGTATTACTACTGGGGCCAATGTAAGGGGACACTATTACTACTGAGGTCAATATAGGGGTCACTATTAAAATTGAGCCCACAGTGGGGGTCATTATTACTACTGAGGCCACTGTGAGGGAAACTATTACTACTGAGGCCACAGTAGGATAAACTATTGCTATTGAGACCACAGTGGGGTTCACTATTACTGCTACCGCCACTGTGAAGGACACTATTACTACTAGGGCCACTGTGGGGGTCACCATTACTACTGACGCCACAGTCCCATACACTATTACTACTAGGGCCTCTGTGAGGGACAGTATTACTAGTGATGCCAATATAGTGGGTCACTATTACTTCTGACGCCACTTTGGGGGTGACTATTACTACTGGGGACACTGTGGTGGTCATTATTACTACTGAGGCCACTGTGGGTGACACTATTACTACTGGGGCCACTGTGAGGGACGCTATTACTACTGGGCGACTGTGGGGGACACTAATACCACTGGACCACTGTGTGGGACAATATTACTACTGGGACCACTGTGGGGGTTCACTATTACTACTGGGACCACTGTGGGGGTTCACTGTTACTACTGAGGACACTGTGGGGGACACTCTTACTGGGGGCCACTGTGGGAGTCAATATTACTAATGAGGCCACTGTGGGTGACATTATTACTACTGAGGCCATTGTGAGGGACACTTTTACTACTGGGGACACTATGGGGGTTTCTATTATCACTGCAGCCACTGTGCAGGACACTATTACCACTAGGGCCACTGTGGGTGACACTATTACTACTGGGGAAACTGTGAGGGAAACTATTACTACTGGGGCAACTGTGAGGGAAACTATTACTACTAGGGCCACTGTGGGGGTAACTATTACTACTGGGGCCACTGTGGGTCTCTCCATTACTACTGACGCCACAGTTCCAAACACTATTACTACTAGGGCCACTGTGGGGCCACTATTACTAATGATGCCAATATAGGGGTCACTACTACTACTGACGCCACTTTGGGGGTGACTATTACTACTTAGGACACTGTGGGTGACACTATTACTACAGGGGCCACTGTGAGGGACACTACTACTACTGGGGCCACTGTGGGGGTAAATATTACTACTGCAGCCACTGTGCAGGACACTATTACTATTAGGGCAACTGTGGGGGACACTATTACTGGTGATGGCAATATAGGAGTCACTATTACTGCCGACGCCACTTTGGGGGTGACCATTACTAATGAAGCCACTGTGGGGGTCACTATTACTACTAAGGCACTGTGGGGATCACTATTAGTACTGGGACCAATGAAAAGGGACACTATTACTACTGAGGCCCCTTGGGGGTCACTATTACTACTGAAGCCACTGTGGGGGACACCATTACTACTGGGACCAATGTAAGTGTACACTTATACTACTGGTGCCACTGTGTGGGACACAATTGCTACTAGACCACTGTGAGGGACACTATTAATACTGGGGCCACTGAGGGGGTTCACTATTACTACTGAGGCCACTGTGGGAGACACTATTACTACTGGGACTAATGTAAGGGAACACTATTACTACTGAGGCCGATATAGATGTCATTATTACTACTGAGGCCACTGTGGGAGTCACTTTTAATACTAAGGCCACTGTGGGGGTCATTATTACTATGGAGGCCACTGTACGGGACACTATTACTACTGAGGCCACTGTTGGGGACAATATTACTACTGAGGCCACTGTGGGGGTCAATATAACTACTTGAGCCACTGTGAGGGGTCAATATTACTACTTTGGCCAATGTGGGGGACATTATTACTACTAAGGCCACTGAACGGGACACTATTACTACTTGGGCCACTGTAGGGGACAATATTACTACTGGGTCCACTGTGGTGATCAATATTACTACTGGAGCCACTGTGATGGTCAATATTCCTACTGCGGCCAAGGTTGCTACTGAGATCAATAAAGGGATTATTATTAGAACTGAGGCCACTGTGGGGGACACTTTTACTACTGAAGCAAGTGTGCGGGATACTATTACTACTGGGGCCACTGTGGGGGTCATGATTACTACTGGGGCCACTATAACTGCTGAGGCCAATATAGGGGACAATAATACTACTGAGGCTACTATGGGGAACACTATTCAAACTGAGGCCTCTGTGGGGGACAATAATACTGAGGGGGCCACAGTAGGGGTAAATATTACAACTGAAGACACTGTGTGGGTCACTTACTACTGGGGTGTCTATGGGAGACACTGTTGCTATTGGGACCAATGTGGGGGACACTGTTACTACTGGGGCCACTGTGGGGGTCAATATTACTACTGAGGTGACTGTGGGGGACACTATTACTACTGGGACTAATGTAAGGGAACACTATTACTACTGAGGCCGATATAGATGTCATTATTACTACTGAGGCCACTGTGGGAGTCACTTTTAATACTAAGGCCACTGTGGGGGTCATTATTACTATGGAGGCCACTGTACGGGACACTATTACTACTGAGGCCACTGTTGGGGACAATATTACTACTGAGGCCACTGTGGGGGTCAATATTACTACTTGAGCCACTGTGGGGGTCAATATTACTACTTTGGCCAATGTGGGGGACATTATTACTACTGAGGCCACTGAACGGGACACTATTACTACTTGGGCCACTGTAGGGGACAATATTACTACTGGGTCCACTGTGGTGATCAATATTACTACTGGAGCCACTGTGATGGTCAATATTCCTACTGGGGCCAAGGTTGCTACTGAGATCAATAAAGGGATTATTATTAGAACTGAGGCCACTGTGGGGGACACTTTTACTACTGAAGCGTGTGTGCGGGATACTATTACTACTGGGGCCACTGTGGGGGTCATGATTACTACTGGGGCCACTATAACTGCTGAGGCCAATATAGGGGACAATAATACTACTGAGGCTACTATGGGGAACACTATTCAAACTGAGGCCTCTGTGGGGGACAATAATACTGAGGGGGCCACTGTAGGGGTAAATATTACAACTGAAGACACTGTGTGGGTCACTTACTACTGGGGTGTCTATGGGAGACACTGTTACTATTGGGACCAATGTGGGGGACACTGTTACTACTGGGGCCACTGTGGGGGTCAATATTACTACTGAGGTGACTGTGGGTTCATTATTACTATTGGGGCTACTGTGGGGATTCCCTATTACTAGTGAGGCCACTTTACTACTGAGACCAATATAGGGGTCATTATTACTACTAAGGCCACTGTGGGGGACACTTTTACTACTGAGGCAATTGTGGGGGGACACTATTACTACTGGGGCCAATGTGGTGGTCAATATTACTACTGGGGCCACAATTACTACTAAAGCCAATATAGGGGTCAGTATTACTACTGGGGCCAATGTGGAGGTCACTATTAACTACTGCGGCCACTTTAGGGGACACTATTACTACTGATTCCACTTTGGGGGACACTATTACTACTAAGAACACTGTGATGGTCACTTTTACTACTGGGGCAACTTTGAGGGTCAATATTACTACTGAGGCACTGGGGGAAACAGTTATTACTAGGGCAAATATAGGGGTCACTATTTGAATTGAGGCCACAGTGTGGGTCATTATTACTACTGAGGCCACTGTGGGGGACACTAATATCACTGAGGCTCCTTTGGGGGTAACTATTACTGAGGCCACTGTGGGGTTCACTATTACTACTGGGGCCACAGTGGGGGACACTATACTATTCAGGCCACTGTGGGAGACAATATTACTAGTGATGCCAATATAGGAATCACTATTACTACTGACGGCACTTTGGGGGTGACTATTACTACTTAGTACAATGTGGAGGTCATTATTACTACTGGAGCCACTGTGGGGGTCAATATTACTACTGGGGCCACTGTGGTAGTCAATATTACTACTGAGGTCACTGTACGGGTGACTATTACTACTGAGGCCACTGTGGGTTTATTATTACTACTGGGGCCACTATTACTACTGAGGCCAATATAGGGGGTCACTATTACCACTGAGGCCACTGTGGGGGACACTTACTACTGAGGCCACTGTGGGTATCATTATTACTACTGGGGCCACTTTGGGGGTCAATATTACTACAGGGGCCACTCTGGGGATCACTATTACTAGTGGGGCCACTTTGGGGGTCACTATTACTACTAAGGCCCCTGTGGGGGATGCTGTTACTAGCGATACCAATATAGGGGTCACTATTACTACTGACGCCACTGTGGGGGTCATTATTACTACTAAGTCCACTCTGGGAGTCACTTTTAATACTGAGCCCACTGTGGGAGTCATTATTACTACTGAGTCCACTGTGGGAGCCACTATTACTACTGAGGCTAGTTTGGGAGTCACTATTTCTACTGGGGCCAATGTGAGGGACACTATTTCTACTGAGGCCACTGTGCGGGACACTATAACTACTGGTGCCACTGTGAAGGTCCATACTACAACTGAAGCCACTGTGAGGGTGAATATTACTACTGGGGCCACTTTGGTAGTCAATATTACTACTGAGATCACTGTATGGGTGACTTTTACTACTGCGGCTACTGTGGGTTCATTATTACTACTGGGGCCACTATTACTACTGAGGCCAATATAGGGGTCACTATTACTACTGATGCCACTGTGGGGGTCACTATTACTACTTGGGCCACTGTGGGGGTCACTATTACTACTTGGGCCACTGTGAGGGTAAATATTACTACTGAGGCCACTCTGGGGATCACTATTACTAGTGGGGCCACATTGAGGGTCACTATTACTACTGGTGCCACTGTGAAGGTCAATACTACTACTTAAGCCACTGTGGGGGTCACTATTACTACTAAGGCCACTGTGAGGGACAATTTGACTACTGGGGCAACTGGGGGGGAAACTGTTACTATTGGGACCAATATGGGGTACACTATTACTACTGTGGCCACTGTGGGGGACACTATTACGACTGGGACCACTGTGAGGGTGAATATAACTACTGGGGCCACTGTGGGGTATACTATTTCTACTGGGACCAATGTAAGGGGCCACTATTACTACTGGGGCCACTGTAGGGGACACTTACTGCTGGACCACTGTGGGGGTTCACTATTACTATTGGGACTACTGTGGTGGTTCACTATTACTACTGTGCCACTGTGGGGGACACTTACTACTGGGACTAATGTAAGGGAGTACTATTACTACTGAGGCCAATATAGGGGTCACTATTACTACTGAGGCCACTGTGGGGGACATTATTACTAATAAGGCCACTGTGAGGGCAACTATTGGAAGTCACTGTGGAAGTCACTATTACTACCGAGGTCACTGTTGGGAACACTTACTACTGAGGCCACTGTGGGGATCACTATTACTGCTGGGGCCACTGTGGCTGTCACTATTACTACTTGGGCCACTGTGGGGGTCAATATTACTACTGAGGCCACTCTGCGGATGACTATTACTAGTGGGGCCACTTTGGGGGTCACTATTACTACTGAGGCCACTGTGGGGGATACTATTACTAGTGATACCAATATAGGGGTCACTATTACTATTGACGCCCCTTTTAGGGGTGACTATTACTACTGGGGCCACTGTGGGGGTCATTATTACTACTGAGGCCATTTTGGGAGTCACTATTACTACTGAGGGCACTGTGAGGGACACTATTTCTACTGAGGCCACTGTGTGGGACACTATTACTACTGAGACCACTGTATGGGTCACTATTACTACTGAGGCAACTATTACAACAGAAGCCAATATAGGGGTCACTATTACTACTGAGGCCACTATGGGGAACAATTTTACTATTTGGACCAATGTGGGGGACACTATTACTACTGGGGCCACTGTGGGGGTCAATATAACTACTGGGGCCACTGTGGGTTTGCTATTACTATTGGGGCCACTGTGGGGGTTGCTATGGCTAGTGAGGCCAATATAGGGGTCACTATTACTGCTGGGGCCACTGTAGGTATACTATAACTTCTAGTGCCACTGTGGGGGTCACTATTGCTACTGAGGCCAATACGGCAGCATCTCCAGGCTGATTATTTTGGCAATGTGCACGCTTAAAGCTTGTGCATGCGCGTAGGTGGCGTCATATTTCCGCTTTCTCTCCAACACTTGTGGTAGGGACAGCTGAACACTGTGCTGAGAGACATTGCTTGATGGAGTGGAGGACCGTGGAAGTGAGGGTGTGGGTGCAGGCCGGGAGGCACTCGTGTCTTCATCCTGGGAGGGGGATTAGATCTGTGTGGCAGGTTGGGGCACAGGGGAAGAGGCAGTGGTGTGACCCAGAAGCGGTGAACGGTCTTCGTCCCACCTTGTGGGGTGCTTGGCTATTACTACTAAAGCCACTGTGGGTTTGCTATTACTACTGGGGCCACTGTGTGGGTTGCTATGGCTAGTGAGGCCAATATAGGGGTCACTATTACTGCTGGGGCCACTGTAGGTATACTATAACTTCTAGTGCCACTGTGGGGGTCACTATTGCTACTGAGGCCAATATAGGGGTCACTATTTCTGCTGAGGCCACTGTGGGGGGGACTATTACTACTGAGGCCACTGTGGGGGACATTTTTACTACTGGGCCACTTTAGGGGAAACTATTACTACTGGGGCCACTATTACTATTGGGACCAATGTAAGGGGTCACTATTACTACTGAGGCCACTGCGGGGGGCCACTATTACTACTGAGGCTAATATAGGGGTTATTATTATTACTGAGGCCACTGTTGGGGTACACTATTACTACTTTGGCCACTGTGGGGGTCACTTTTACTACTGAGGCCAATTTAGGAGTAACTGTTACTCAAGAGGCCACTGTGGGGGACAATGTTACTACTGAGGCCACCATGGGGGTCACTATTACTACTGAGGCCAGTATTACTACTGACGCCAATACCGAGTAACATGGGACCGCCACCGCCATCATGTTTTTGAAAGCCTCCGTTTCTACAAGCCTGTACGGCAGCATCTCCAGGCTGATTATTTTGGCAATGTGCACGCTTAAAGCTTGTGCATGCGCGTAGGTGGCGTCATATTTCCGCTTTCTCTCCAACACTTGTGTTAGGGACAGCTGAACACTGTGCTGAGAGACATTGCTTGATGGAGTGGAGGACCGTGGAAGTGAGGGTGTGGGTGCAGGCCGGGAGGCACTCGTGTCTTTGTCCTGGGGGGGGGGGATTAGATCTGTGTGGCAGGTTGGGGCACAGGGGAAGAGGCAGTGGTGTGACCCAGAAGCAGTGAACGGCCTTCGTCCCACTTTGTGGGGTGCTTGGCTATCATATGCCTGCACATGCTGGTGGTGGTTAGGCTGGTAGTGTGGCTCCTCGGCTGATCTTGGTGTGGCACAGTTTGCACACCACTGTTCATCAGTCGTCCGCGCTCTCACTAAAAAACATCCACACCTTTGAACACCTCGCCCTCTGTATGGAGGCTTGCCACGAGGGGGTGCTGTGGGAAACAGTTAAGGGATTCTTTGCTCTGGGCCTGCCTCTTACCCTGGCCACCCCACTGCCTCTTCCAACCAGTCCTGCTCCTGCACTTGCCTCCCCCTCTGAAGCCATGTCTTCAGTAGGCTTAGCAAGCCAGGTGGGGTCAGTTACCTCATCATCCAGCAGCTCTTCCTCCAAAACCTCTGTGCGCTCTTCCCTCAGACTTACTACCATTACTACTACCTCACTGACAGACAACTGTGTCTCATCATCCTCATCCACAAAAAGCTCTTGAGACAGTTGCCAGAAGTCGCCAGCCTCATCACCCGGACTCTGGAAAATTTCCAAATGTTGGGCATCAGTCATGACAAACTCCTCAGGTGAGAGAGGAACAGTTTTTTCTCACTCAGGGGGCAAGGACCATAGAACAGTTCCTGGGAGTCTGCCTGCTCAGAATCTGTCATTTTTATGGAGTGAAGAGGTTGGGAGGAAGGAGGAGCAGCCAGAGGATTCAGAGGTGCAGTCCCTAGGCTGATAGTAGTGAACTGCGTAGAAGACTGGGGGTTCCACACGATGCTGGACGCGTTATCTGCCATTCACGACAGGACCTGCTCGCACTGCTCTGCTTGTAATAAAGGTCTACCACGCGGACCAGCAAATTGTGATATGAAGCTGGGGAGCGTACAGACTTTGCTTTCTCCTAATCCCTCAGCAGCCGGCTGTGATTCACCCCACCCAGGACCTTGGCCTGTGCCCACACCCTCACTTGGACGCCCACGTCCACGTCCTCGACCCTTACCCCTACACCGCACCCAAGGAAAGGGTATTGTGAGACGCTCTGCACAGGGGCAGAAAGCTATGAAGCCAGTGGATAGTGCTAATAACTGCGGCTACTTCTCCGCACCCAAGGAAAGGGTATTGTGAAATGCTCTGCACAGGGGCAGAAAACTATAAAGCCAGTGGATAGCGCTGATAAGTGCAGCTACCTCAACCCCCCCAAGGAAAGGGTATTGTGAGATGCTCTGCACAGTGGCAGAAAGTTATAAAGCCAGTGGATAGTTCTGATAAGTGCGGCTACTTCACCGCACCCAAGGAAAGGGTAGTGTGAGATGCTCTGCACAGGGGCAGAAAGCTATAAAGCCAGTGGATAGTCCTGATAAGCGCGGCTACTTCACCGCACCCAAGGAAAGGGTATTGTGAGATGCTCTGCACAGGGGCAGAAAGCTATAAAGCCAGTGGATAGTGAGGATAACTGCGGCTACTTCACCCAACACAGAGAATGGTATCTGTGAAATACTCTGCAGGGGCCCAGGGAATATTAGCGTACTGTTTAGCAATGATAACTCTGCCGAATGCACTGCACACAGGGAACAGTATAGCTGAAATGCTCTGCAGTGGCCCAGGAAATATTAGCGTACTGTTTAGCGATGAGAACTCTGCCTAATGCACTGCACACATAGAACGGTATAGCTGAAGTGCTCTGCAGGTGCCCAGGAAATATTAGCGTACTGTTTAGCGATGAGAACTCTGCCTAATGCACTGCACATGGTATAGCTGAAATGCTCTGCACAGCCAGCCACAACAGTAATGCACACAATGAGGAGTAGCCTTAAGAAGGACTGTTGGGGTTCTTAAAGAGAGGATCCCTACTCTAACACTTACCCTATATCAGCACCAGCACTTTCCCTAACCTCTGCCAGCATGTGTCTGAGGCGAGCCGCGGATGGCACCAGCCTAAGTACTCGACGGTCACCTAATCGGCCCAGCCACTCACTGCCGTAGATGTGCACAAGGCTGGCACGTCACAGCAGGAAGTGGTAATGCCTTCCCCACATGTTTTTTGGCTAAAATATGGCGCTAAACATGCGGGGAAGGGAAATTAAATTGACTCGAGTACCGCGTGGTGTTCATCTCGAGTAACGAGCATCTCAAGTACCCCAATACTCGAACGAGCATCAAGCTCAGACGAGTGTACTCGCTCATCTCTATTCACTATTCCTACTGAGGCCAACATAGGGGTCATTATTACTACTGAAGCAACTGTGCGGGACACTTACTACTGGGGCCCCTGTAGGGGGACACTTTTACTACTGGGGCCACTGTGGGAGTCATGATTACTACTGGGGCCACTATAACTGCTGAGGCCAATATAAGGGACATTATTACTACTGAGGCCACTATGGGGAACACTATTAGTACTGAGGCCACTGTGGGGGACTCTAATACTGCTGGGGACACTTTAGGGGACACTATACTACTGGGACTAATGTAAGGGGACACTTACTACTTGGGCCACCGCGAGGGACAATATTACTACTGCGGCCACTGTGGGGGTCACTATTACTACTGAGGCCAATATTGGGGTTCCTTACTACTGGGGCCAATGTGGGGATCACTATTACTACTGTGTCCACTTTAGGGGACACTATTACTAATGTGGCGTCCACTATTACTACTGGGACCAATGTAATGGGACTCTATTACTACTGTGGCTAATATATGGGTTACAATTACTACTGAGGCCATGGTGGGGGACACTATAACTACTGAGGCCACGGTGGGCTCACTATTATTACTGGGGCCACTTTGGGGGGTTACTATTACTACTGGGGCCACTGTAGGGTCACTATTACAACTGATGCCACTGTGGGGATCACTATTACTGCTGAGGCCACTGCGGGGGTCACTATTAGTACTGGGGCCACTGTGGGGGACACGGTTACTACTGGGATCAATGTAAATGGACACTATTAGTATTGGGACCACTCTGGGGGGGGGGGGTCAATATTGCCACTGTAAGGGTCACTATTACTACTGGGGCCACTCTGGGGCCACTATTAGTACTGGGGCCACTGTGGATTCACTTTTACTGCTGGGACCACTGTGGGGGGTCACCATTACTACTGAGGCTAGTGTCGGGAACACTATTATTACTGGGGCCACTCTGGGGGGCAGTATTAAAACTGAATCTACTGTGGGGTTCACTATTACTGCTGAGGCCACTGGGGAGGACACTATTATTACTGAGGCCCCTGTGGGGGACACTGTTGGTACTGGTGCCACTGTGGGGGGTCAATATTACTAATGAAGCCACTGTGGGGTTACTATTACTACTAGGGCCACTGTGGGGGTTGCTATTGCTACTGAGGCCAATATAGGGGTCACTATTTCTGCTGAGGCCACTGTGGGGGACACAATTACTACTGAGGCCACTGTGCGGGACACTATTACTACTGTGGCCATTTTGGGGTCACTATTACTACTGAGGCCACTGTGGGTTTACTATTACTACTGGTGCCACTGGTGGGGTCACTATTGCTACTGTGGCCAATATAGGGGTCACTATTTCTGCTGAGGCCACTGTGGGGGCCACTATTACTACTGAGGCCCCTGTGGGGGCCATTTTTACTACTGGGCCACTATAGGGGCCACTATTACTACTGGGGTCACTGTGGGGGCCACTATTACTACCGGGAGCAATGTAAGGGGACACTATCACTACTGAGGCCAATATTAGGTTACTATTACTACTGAGACAACTATATGGGTCAATATTACTACTGAGGCCACTCTGAGGGCCAATATTGCTACCGGGGCCAATATTACTACTGGGGCCACTGTGGGGGCCACTGTTACTACTGAGACCAATGTAAGGGGACACTATTTATTATTGAGATCCCAGCCTGTAGTCAAGCTCCTCTTCTTCCTACTCCTCCTTCTACAAATAACTGTTTCTTTGTACCAACCTCTGGCTTTCCCCAACTCTGCTACCTGCCTGCTCCCTTGTACCTCAATCGAGATTATCTGTGTACTTCTGGCATCCCCCAACTCTGCTACCAGCAAGCTCCTTTGTACCACAACCAAGATTACCTGTGTACCAGCCTCTAACTTCTCCTGACCACGCTACCCGGACGCATGGGTCACAATAGGCTCCGAACCTGCACTTGATCGTTACATTATTTATGCAATGAATGTTCTTACTGACACACCATAATGGCAGGTCAGTAGAAGGTACCACACAGGGCACCAACCTAAGGCCAGCTCTATACAAGCGTTTTCTTGTTTGGATTTTAGTAATGGAATTATAGCAGCCTAATGTAAAAGTGGAGGAAAAGATATGAAAAATGGAGATTAAATGTTTTAGTAGATGAGTAGTGACAGCCAGGCAGAAAGACTGGAGAAAGTGTAATTGAATAGGATCACTAATGCCTGTATTGGGGCCAGGAAAAGAGAGAACTTTTTCTTTTGATAGGCTTGCTTCACACAGCCGAGAGAATCGTGCAACATTTGTGCGTTGCGAGAGACACAAATCTCGCACGAATATGAACCCAATTTCTTTTGAATATACATGTAATAAACATGAGCAATTTTTTTTTATCCGCATTACATAACGGCGCGGGAAAAATTGTTGCATGTCCCATCATTGGGCTTTCCCTCGGAACAACTCACCCATTGTTTTCAATGAGGCCACAAAAACACATCGCACAATTTATTTAGTCACCTGTGATGAAGGCAAGGCAATAATACACTATAGTGGAGCAGCTCACAATGAAAATGAACCAGGGGGCTGACAAATGTTTGTCTAAAACAGTTCAGCAAATCCTATTGCATATGGTTGGTCACTATGCCTATGCTAACAAAGGAGCATCTGAAGTAAAGGCTTCAATTTTGATGGCTGTATCACAATCGGACCACCCCTGGTTGGCAAATTGTTGCCTTCTCTGATGAGTCATGCATGTCTTCTGCTTCATTGAATGGATGGACCCTGGTGTATCAGGTGAGAAATATTAGAGAACTAACACCCTGAAACCACTGCTGGAAGAACACAAGCTGATGGCGGCAGCATTTTGGTCTGGAGAATTTTTTCATGGCATTCTCTGGGTCGACTCATCCCATAGGGATTTGGTAATGAATCCATCCTTGCAGATTACGTACACTCATGTAGGCTGTTTGCCCTACCTGGGGAAGATGGGATCTTCCCGCAAGACAGTGCAACATGTCACATAGCTAGAAATGTCTGACAGTGTTTGGAAGAGCATGGCCAAAACTTCCAAGTACTTCCCTGGTTACTCAATTCCCTAGACTTGAACCCATTGTGGAACCACCTTGGTCTATGGATCCTCTCCCACGCATTGTCCAGCAACTGCGGACCACACTGCAGTCAGCATGGCTACAGAGACCTGAGGCCACCTAACAGCACCTTACTGAATTACACCCAGCCCGTCTAGCTGCTGTCCGTGTGACACATGGCAGTTACTCTGGATATTGGATAGTGGTCATAATTTTGTGACGCAATTCTGTACACGTACCAGTTTAGACACACCTTTTGATTCCATAGTTTTTCCTTTTTTTCTTTCTTTTCTAAATTGTAGATTCATATTGAAGACACAAAAACTATGAACGAACCCAGATGGAATTAAGTAGTAAACAAAAAAAAGTCTTAAAACAGATAAGGTTTTAGAGTTTACGTTCTTCAAAAGTAGTATCCTTTTGCTTTGATTGCAACTTGGCACAATCTGGGTATTCTCTCAATCAGCTTCATGAGATCGTCACCTGGAATGTTAACAGACATGCCTTGTTGAGTTCATTTGTGGAATTTCTTCCCTTCTTAATGTGTTTGAGCCAACCAGTTTTGTTGTGCAGAGTTTGGGTTGGTACACAGTTCCTTAGAGTGTTTAGCCCTATTCAACTACTGTTATAATCCACATTATGGCAAGAACCACTCAACTCGGTAAAGAGAAACGACAATCCATCATTACTTTAACCCTTTACAATCCACTGTCTGACGTCTAAAGACATTATGATTTAAGACTGTACAGCTCCAATGTTGGAAGATGTCTGTTGGGGTTCTCTCTGCCTCTCTGCTGTCGGAGCCTATCCAATGTGTCACCTCATGCAGTACTTGCTTTAGCCAGCATATAGCGCCGTTGTGTAATGGTAGAAAAAGAGAAAGCCCCCTAGGAAAATCTGGATACAAATTGGATTGGAAAGGGTTAAGACTTAAGGTCAATCAGTCCAGAAAACGTCAAGAGCATTGATGGTACCCTCAAGTGTTTTCATGAAACGCTTCGATCAAACTACCTCTCATGAGGGCCGTGCCAGAAAAGGAAGACCAACAGTTACCTCTGCTGCAGCGGAGAAGTTCTTTAGAGTTACCAGCCTCAGAAACAGTAAATTACCAGCACCTCAGATTAGAGCCCACATAAATGCTTCACAGAGATCAAGTAGCAGACACATATCACATCAGTTGTTCAGAGGAGACTGCGAGAATCAGGCCTTTATGGTTGAAACATTGTTTTAAGAGAAAGATTGTTTCTACCATAAAATACTGAGAAACATTAAGAAGAAGGGAATTTCTTAGGGCAAGAAATACAAGAAATGGCCATTAGACCAGTGGAAATCTGTACTTTGACCTCATGAGATTTTTGGTTCTAACTGTCATATGTTTGTAAGACACAGAATAGGTGAGCAGATGGTTTCTACATGTGTTGTTCACACCATGAAGCATAAAGAAAGAGGTGTGATTGTGTGGGTGCTTTGCTGGCGACATTGTTGGTGATTTCTTAAAATTTCAAGGCACACTTACCAGAAGCATTTGGCATCAACATACTACCCTATCGGTTTTGCACTTAACGGAAACATCATTTGCTTTTCGACAGGACAATGTCCCCAAAAAGCCCTCTAGGCTATGTAAAGGCCATTTGATCAAGAAAGAGAGTGCTGCACCAGATGACATGGCTTCCATAATAACCCAACCTAAACCTAATTGAGATGGTTTGGGATGAGTTGGACCTCAGAGCGAAGGAAAAGCAGTCAACAAATGCTCAGCACTTATGGGAATTACCTCCAGACTATTGGAAAGCCATTTCAGGTGACAACTGTCTGGTCTACACAAGACGCGCTGGCTGTTTAACCTGTGATGCTAAACAAATACACACATAGCAAGCATATGTACCTGAACACATAACCAGATAAAAAAAGGTATAAAAGTACGTGGTATTAGTTCGTGAATTGGCCAATTCACTTAGCCCATGAGCCCACTTCAAGGATCCTCGTTGTCTCGCAGGTCCCTACTCTGACAAGACAACTTCTACAAGAATCCTGCCTGCATGTGGGGTCATCATCCTGTTAGGGACGGCCCCACGCTTGAACCTGAGGACCTAGCTCGCCCAAAGATGGTAAACAATCCAGCCGCAGAGGACACAGTTCACACCAACACATTCTGGAATGCATCCAAAATGGAACAGGACTGATCACACCACATGTCTGGCACCCTGCACAGACACACAGCACACATCACTGGCCATATCAATAGAACTACATGCATTTATTCAAACACGAGGGGGAACGAGGAAGACAGCTCCCTCTAGCCAGAGAGGCTGTTATTCATATGTAACAGACCAGTGGTGATTGGCTGGCTGGAGAAACTCCACACCCACACCTGTGAAGGTGTGTACCTTGAAACCCGTAGGACAACAGATCCCAGCAGCAAAACCTAACAAGGACCTCATAAAGCTAATTGAGAGAATGCAAGAGTGTGCAAAGCTGTTGATTGAAGAATCTAAAATATAAAACATATTCTGGTTTGCTTCACACTTTTTCGTTTGCTACTTAATTCCATATGTGCTCCTTCATAGTTTTCATGTCTTCAATATAAATCTACAACACACAGAATAAATAAAACATGGAATGAAAAGGGTGTGTCCAAACTTTTGACTGCTACTGTAGATCATTTTGAAGAGATTAATTTTCATATTTTGTATTAATCAGTGTAAAAAGTAATTCTTTATGAATTAATGTTATTACACAATAAGAATAGAAAAAGTCCAAAGAGTGGATGTAAATACTTTTAATAAACCGTTTATATATTTGTAGTTAATTTAAATTCATATTTATCATCATAGTACATGAAAAGTGCCAGCAAATTATTCTTCCTGTCTAACTACAGGTGTATCCATCTTAACTTTAGGACAAGCCAAGACTGAAGAAATCATTCACATCGATGTACTGTATGTTACTAAAATCACATGTGATGCTTTTATTTTCCACGTCACAGTTTTGTTTCCTATATTATTTCTCTTTCAAGCTCATTAGCGTCACAGTCGACTTCTTTCAGCATTGATACCAGCCAAGAGATTGTTGTATTCGGATCCAAAATGTTGACCAAAGGTATTCTAATGTTCTTATCTCGGAAGATGCGATTCTGTATAGTCATAGCGACTATGGAATCAACACCCAGAGAACTGAGAAGAGTATTCATGGAGATATCACTAGCACTCACACCAGTCTGCTCACTAACTACTACCAAAAGGTAATCTTCAGGTTTTTCAGACTTACTTTGGGTGGATTGTCTCACCTTTGCAGTTTCTTCCAAGTTTTCATTTACATCCAACAAAACATTGTGAAACCTTTTCTTCAGCCCCGGAATGTAAGAAACCAGATTATTCTTCATGGCTTTAAAATCTAATTTTGCAATTGTTTGGTGGGTATTGTTTAATAAAAGACAATTCTTTAGATGAACTCGTATTTCTTCTGCATTTAATAGTAGGATTCCTTTTTCTTTTAAGCGTTCATGAATGTTGTGCTGGTTGAGTAATGCCCCAAGATTGAGGGCACCCCAACTGATCGACTGTCCACAAAGACCCAGATTTCTTCTGTATTGACAGAACACGTCTAGAAAAGAGTTGGCAGCAGCATAACTTGCTTGCCCTGAATTTCCAACTGATGAAGCCATAGATGAATAACAAACAAAATAGTCAAGTTTAATGTTTTTAGTAGCATGGTGAAGATTCACAGCTCCATCTACTTTTGGACTCAGGACTTTCTCAAACAAGAGCAAGTTTTGATTCTGCAGAATCCCATCATGAAAATCAGCAGCGCTGTGAAAGATACCTCTGATTGGAATTCTTGGAAATGTTTTTTGGATGGAATCTATGGCCTTTATGACTTCAGTATAGTTAGTTATGTTACATTGCAGGGTGACTATCTTTGTGTTTTCTTTCTCAATCTCAGCTATTTGTTGCACCATTTCAAGAGTTGGATTTTGTCTGGATAAAATGACAACGTTGTCACCTCCATTCTGTAGAATGAATTTCACCGTTTCAAACCCAAGACCAGTCAGACCACCTGTGACTATATAAACACCGCAGTGCTGAAAAAGCTTTTGAGCAGGTGAGGACCCAGAAATCTTTGGGGTTATACTATTGTCTAGCTTAAGGAGAGGTAAGGTCTGAACTGTTGAGTAGCTGCACAGTGAATTCTTCCCTTCAGATGTATTGCATTGTGGTTGGGTGATAGACTCCAGAATATTGATTTCAGATGGTATAGAATATAGCCATTTGTGTAAGGCACTTGCAAACCGTTGTAAATATGATTTGTGAAGCACAGCAGCAAAATCAAGTACATGAACATGAACGTCTTGCCTAGTGTAAAGTATCAGGTTTTTTACATTTTTCTGGTCTGATAGGATAATGACATTTTTAAGAAGAGGCAGTTGAGTGAGTGCTTCTCTGGATATACCTTCAGCTGTGGGAAGAACTACCATAGAAACACACATTTTGTCTTTTATCATATTCCCATTGGATATGACAACTTCCCAGCCTGCTTGTTCTGCTGTTTTGCATAAAACTCTGCATAAAATGGACTTTGGATCTGATGTCACTATTGCCAGTTGTGGTTTATTTTTTGCACATGGTAGTTGGTGATGTAATATTTCCCAGGCTAAAACAAAGAAAGAGATACAGGGAGACTTTCTTAATACAGCTGCTTCCTTAACCAAGTAGCAAACATTCTCGGGAACCCTTATTTTGGAGGTTGCAACAACTGGATAACATACGGCAACTCTATCCCCAACTTGAATTTTTTTGACATCTTTCCCAACTGCGCTAACAATTCCAGCAAAATCCAGAGCAATGAGCTCATGCTTTTCACTTGTTGTCCAATACAAAGCACATCCATAAATCCAACTTGAAAGGCTAACAGGAAAATAATCATCTGTGTGGGCACAAATTTTGTCAATATTAATCTCTATTTCTTTGCCCTTTAATTCTGAAAATGTGGAATTTGTAAATTCGGCAGAAACGTCCCTTATTTTGTAGGGATCTGAGGTGCGCAGGGTAAAATGATCAGAAAGCTGTAAAGATTCTATTTGCTGTGTTTTCTTTTCAGTGTCAGTGGGAATTATTTCATTGGTATAAATGAAACCGTCATTAATCCAGATCTCTGGATGGTCCTCTGGATTATAATTTAGGAGAACCTTGGCTAGTGCCGCAACATCTCGGGGACTTGAGGAGCTAACGTCAATCAGCTGAAATGTAATGTCTGGCATTTCAATTACACAAGCTCTTGTCATTCCAACAAAAGCAAATCCAGGGTTGATGTGATCCACTGTGCCTTCAACAGTTCTGAAGGTAACCGTCCGGATAGTAGGCTTGGGGTTTATTTGCCTCACTGATAAAATAAGCTGGCGATAGACATCACAACACTTTGCTAGGTATAGGGTGGGATTGCCTAGAGATTGCTCAGTAGGTTTGTGGACTCCCCACATAAACACAATATCTTTGCAGTTACTGTTAAAGAGCTTTTCTGCCTGTAGATCTGAATCCCAGCTGTTGAAGGTTATGTAGCTCAGTCCATTTTGGATATATTTTGATAATTGTTCGCCAACTCCCAAATTATCAGAATAAACCAATATATTTGACTTGTTTTCCTGCATGTCTCTGCTTTCGGAAGATTGCGTCCATTTAACTTGGAAAAATTTTTTCTCTTGTTTGTTTGCCGTTTGATTCAGAAACGCAATTTTAACGCTTTTTATTTCTACTAAAAGGGAACCATTGTTATCTACAAAGCATCCACATAATTCAACGTACGTCTGGGTTGTTTTTATTGTTTTTATGTAGATGATCATTTCATCTTGAAGAGGCTGTAGAATCCTCAAGCTTTCTATGGATGATGGAAAGCCCACTGTAGAGTCCTTGGTACAAGTTCCCACACAAACTGCCACTTGTAGGAAACAATCTAAAATGACTGGATGTATGTGATACTCGTACATTGTTTCTTTGACTTCTTCACTCACTTTTACTCTGGCAATCCCTTCTTTGAGATCTTTTCCATAATAAACATCGCCCAACAGTCTGTAAATCTTCCCATATTCAAATCCAATTGAAAAGAGATGGTCATAAAAACTCTGTTGAGAGAAAATAGTAGAACATCTTTGGAAGATCTGTTCAGTTGAGATTCTTTTGCTCGTGTCAAGTAAACGATGAGTTTTTTCTATTTGCCCCATTGCAAAAACATGTGATGTTAGAACTTCAAAATGAAGTATATGATATTCTTGTTTCTGATGTAGTTTGACATTAAGGTCTACTGAATCCTGATGGAGAACACATGGCCTAGAAAACATTACACTGATTTCAAGAAAAGTTAAAGGCACTTTAGGTTTGAAGCTGATAGCTGCTCCTGCCAATCCCAGTTCAACATAGAGTGCACCTGGAATAAGGACGGAGCCCATGTTTTTGTGTTCATAGACATAGGGTGTATTTTTTTTTGATATTTTACACCTGAACTCAGTGAAATCTTCACTCATGCTGTGGATTAATGGGTGATTGGGACTTAATGCGGTTTGGTTTCCCTGTCTGATTTTTTCAAATTGAATATCTTGCTTGATGTGATCAAACCTGTATCTTGGAATTGTGGATGGAGCAGATTTATAGGCTTCAAATACATTACACCAGTTAGGATTGTATCCATGTGCAAAAAGTGCAATCAGCATAGAAAAAATGGTCTCATACTCTTTTTGGGGCTCGATAGCAGATAATACTGTTGTCTTGGCTCCTAATGTTTCAATTATGCTGCTGTGTAATGTTCTACGAGGACCGATTTCAAGAAAGAGGACATTTTCTTTATCTCTTGCTGAAGCTTCTATAGCTTGCTGAAAGGCAACTGGTTCAGAAATATTTTTAGCCCAGTAATCGCCAGTGGTGAAATCTCCTTTGGATGCAGGTTTTCCTGTCACTGTTGAAAGAAGATCAATTTCCATATTTTGTTCTTGTAAATCCCTCAACGTCTCTTTTACCTCATTAAGTATTGGATCCATCATGGGGCTGTGGTATGCAGCACCGACATCAAGTAGATGGAGAAATATATCATTTGAACTGTAATCTTTGGTCAGTTTTTTCTTGAGCTGGTCTATTGTTTCACCATCTCCAGAAACTGTGCAGGAAGTAGGACTGTTATAAGCAGCAATGCAAACTTTTCCCTTGTAAGATGCAGTTATTTTTGACAATTCTGTAACTTTAATATTTCCAACCACCAACATTTTCCCTCCAGTAACTTTGCATTGCAGTGCGCTTCTGTAATAAATGACTTTGACAGCATCTTCTAGTGAGAGAATTCCAGAGCAATGAGCTGCTGCAACTTCTCCAACTGAGTGTCCGAGGATGCAGTCGGCCCTCACCCCCCAATGTTTCAGTAGAGACACTAATGACACCTGAACTGTAAAGAGCAGTAACTGGGCTACATCCGGTCTTGAGAAATCATCAAACTTGTTCTGCAACAACTGTACCACAGAAAGTGGAGTGTAGACTCTAATCATCTCATCTATCTCTTCACATTTCTTCCTGAAGACTGGCTCAAGTTCTAGAAATATCTTACACATCTCTTTATAAAGGACCCCATTGCCACACAGCACAAATACAATCTGGGGACTGGATTTAGCTGGAGCAGTGTCTTTTTTCACAATTTGAATTTGTTGGTTTAATTGAGTCAACGAAGAGGTCAAAAATCCTGTTCTGTATTCGTGATTTAGATGACTTCTTCTGCAAGCTGCTGTGTAGACCAAGTTCTCCAGAGTTAAGGATGTTGCCTTGCTTAACATTTGTTGTGTATCTTCAATAGAGAGGTGAAGTGATTTTTCAGAGGCTGCAGACAAAATGAAAAGTTCGACTGGTCTTTTTGAATGATATTGAGGATATTTTGGTTTATATTGTTTGACAACGACGTGAGCGTTAGTTCCCCCAAATCCAAAATTATTTATTCCTGCCATTCTTCCAAATTTGCTGTCCTCTTGCCATTTCTCAGGGCAGGTTGGAATTTCTAGATTGGATTCCTCAATGATTTTGATGCCATTTTCCTTAGAATAATGTAGAGATGGAATAATAATTTCATGATGCATCATGAGAAGAACTTTTATCAACCCAGCAACCCCAGAAGCACATTCACTGTGACCAATGTTCCCTTTAACTGATCCAATCTTCAAAGGCTTCATTCCACTAGAACGTTTTCTTCCAATTATGTTTCCTAAGCTTGCAGCTTCAATTGGGTCACCAATTGGTGTTCCAGTACCATGAGCTTCAACATACTGGATAGAACATGGATCTATGGTTTTATAGATGTACTGCAATAATTTCTCATGTTGGTATTGAGATGGTTTGGTTATCGGTGTTACTGACTGACCATCTTGGTTAACTGCACTTTTACAAATTATTCCCCAGATTTTGTTGTAATCTTCTACAGCCTGTAAGATATATAAAATATATATATAAGAAATATATAAAATATACAATATGCAATGTACCATATAATTGTATAGGCACTTTAATCAAGTGTTATCAACATTAGTATGTTAAAGGGGTTGTCCCGTTATTGGAGAACATTGACTCTATACCACCAAGCGTGTCAAAATAACAAAAAGTGTAGTACTTACCCTGGGGAATCCAGCGCTGTAGCCCCGTCATTGTCTTGGTGTTTGTTGTGGAGGTGATGTCACAGGAAGTCATCTACATGCTGCAGCCAATCAGAGGCAGCAGCGCCATTCTGAACTGCTGGTATCATGGCATCCAAGATGTGAGTGCTAATACCAGGAAAACAGATGGTGAAGCAGGCGGTTAGGTGACTTCCTGCGACAGCATCTCCACAACGAATGCCAGGAGGGATGGCATGGCTACAGTGCTGGATCCCCATGGCAGAGGAGGGCTTTGTTTTACTCTTTTTGTTTTATTAAAGTTGGTAGTATAGGGGCAATGTTGTCTAGTAACCAGACAACCTCTTAATGTGCCGTGCCTCTTTTCATTTTTATAAATGTTACCTATGTTTTTTTTTTAAATTAAATTGTAATATTTTGTATTGACATAAGTATTCACACCTTCTAGTATGACACTTATAACTTAGCTCTGGGGGCTTCCCATTTCTCTTGATCATCTTTGAGATGTTTCTATACATTGATTGGAGTCACCTCTGGTAAATCCAGTAGATTGGACATAATTTTAAAAGATCCCCAGAAACTGTGGGACTGTGTAATGGTTCATTTTCCTTGCGGTGGTGCCACAGGGAAATTAAACCCAGACAGTTTTCTGTATGGATCACAGCTAATCACATGGGGGATACTTTGTGATCTGCTTACTGTTATATTGTCAAGGTACACTTCTAACAAGCAGGGATTGTTCAAAGCGGAGAATCTCGTAAAGTTCACTTTCACACAGCTGATTTTGGGCAGATTTTGGTGTGGATCTGCAGTAGAATTTAAGGCCCGTTTACATGGAAAGATAATCTTTCAAACAACATTTTGCATGTAAAACGATCTCCAGGAGCTGTTTACAGAGCCAAGCTTATGCTTAAACACACTCCCAGTTGTGCAAACAGCTGCCAGCACATTCCATTATTCTCCTCCGGCTAGTGTAAACATGTTGCAGGGATAACATAGTGCAGTCTTTTGAAAGATGGGCGAAATACATTCAAATGAAATGTATTTGCTCAGTCTTTCAGCGTCTGAACAATGGATATAAAGTGAACTAAAATCCATCGTTCAAACAAAGTTCACGATGCCCGTGTTGGCATGTAACTATTATCGCTAATTTTTGCGCATTTGAATGAATTTTGAATGATAATTAGAGATGAGCGAGCACCAAAATGCTCCGGTGCTTGTTGCTCGAGTCGAACTTTCCATGATGCTCGAGAGCTCGTTTCGAGTACCGAACCCCATTGACGTCAATGGGCGACTCGAGCATTTTTGTATATGACCGATGCCCCTAACCCCTAACAATTTTTACTTCGGACTAACCCTCATTAGCAAGACACACCTTAGCTAAGCACCACACTACCTGCAACCAAGGACAATCACTGCCTGCGGGTCACACTGCTGCCTATTCTCCTGGGTTACATGCTGCCCAACCCCCCACACCACCCTGCGTCCACAGCGCACACAAAAGTTTTCCTGCGCAGCCTTCAGCTGCCCTCATGCCACATGCTTGCATCATAGCTACACCACCCTCATGTCTATTTCTAAGTGCGTCTGCGTTGAGGAGGAACCGGAGGCACACACTGCAGAGGGTTGGCAGGGCCAGGCAGCGACCCTCTTTAAAAGGATGGGGGGGCGATAGCCCACAATGCTGTTGAGAATCGATGATAAATTGACGTACGATCATCATTCCAATCCCGTGCCACCTCTGTCACAAAATTGTCATGAGCCACAAACGTGGGCATAAAGGGGACTCGGGTGCCAGCCCAGCACTTCTACACATCTCCACAATGCAGCAATACTCTGTGTGGGAAGTATGTGAGCAGGCCCTGGGTCAGGCTCAGTCCCAGCAAACACCTTGTGTGGCCCAAGGTGCTGCGAGTGACATAGCAATGGGGAATCCATGTGTCCATACACTACTCATTCTGTTTGGGTGCCGGATACCTCATCGACAACGTAAGGGGAAAGCCATCTGTACTCTGCACCCTACCCAAGTCAGTCAGTTTCTTTGTGCCAGACAGGTAAAACACCGCGATGGGAAGTCTGTGTGCACCCACAGCATAGGTGAGTCCAAGGAACCCCAAGACATGAACCATGAAGAAATCAGAGTGCCCAAACATGGCAGACTTTCACTGCGCCGAGGACATAGGCCTCTGCACAAACCCTCAGCAATCGCGGGCATGAAGCGGACTCCGATGCTAGTGCAGCTGTGAACGTCTCATTAGTGTGGTATCGCTCCTCTTGTTTGGCCCAAGCCAGTGCCGCGGATAACTGTGGTAACACGAGAGAAAATACATGTTGGCCTCGGCCCACAATTCATGCCCTAATCAGTCAGTGTATTTGTGCCAGATAGGTAAAACACCGCAATGGGAAGACTTTGTGCACCAATAGTATAGACAGACCCCTGTAACATTCCTGTAGCAAAGGTGTAAACAGACCCCAGTAACATTTCCGTAGCAGAAGTATAGGCAGACCCCAGTAACATTTCTGTAGTAGAAGTATAGGCAGACCCCAGTAACATTTCTGTAGCAGAAGTATAGGCAGACCCCAGTAACATTTCTGTAGCAAAGGTATAGGCAGACCCCTGTAACATTTCTGTACCAGAAGTATAGGCAGACCCCAGTAACATTTCTGTAGTTACAGCATAGACAGACCCCAGTAACGCTTCTGTAGCAGAAGTATAGGCAGACCCCAGTAACATTTCTGTTGTAAAAGTATAGGCAGACCCCTGTAATATTTCTGTAGCAGAAGTATAGGCAGACCCCTGTAACATTTATGTGACAAAAGTATAGCAGACCCCAGTAACAATTCTGTAGCAGAAGTATAGGCAGACCCCTGTAACATTTATGTAGCAGAAGTATAGGCAGACTCCTGTAACATTTATGTGGCAGAAGTATAGGCAGACCCCTGTAACATTTATGTGGCAGAAGTATAGGCAGACCCCTGTAACATTTATGTGGCAGAAGTATAGACAGACCCCATTAACATTTCTGTAGCAGAAGTATAGGTAGATCCATGTAAAATGTATGTGGCAGAAGTGTTGGCAGACCCCAGTAACATTTCTGTTGTAAAAGTATAGGCAGACCCCTGTAACATTTCTGTAGCAGAAGTATAGGCAGACCCCTGTAACATTTCTGTAGTAGAAGTATAGGCACACCCCAGTAAAATTTCTGTAGCAGAAGTATAGGCAGACCCCAGTAACATTTCTGTAGTAACAGTATAGACAGACCCCAGTAACATTTCTGTAGCAGAAGTATAGGCAGACCCTAGTAACATTTCTGTTGTAAACGTACAGGCAGACCCCTGTAACATTTCTGTAGCAGAAGTATAGGCAGACCCCTGCAACTTTTTTGTAGCACAAGTATAGGCTGACCTCTGTAACATTTCTGTAGCACAAGTATGGGCAGACCCCTGTAACATTTCTGTAGCAGAAGTATAGGCAGACCCCTGTAACATTTCTGTAGTAGAAGTATAGGCACACCCCAGTAACATTAATGTAGCAGAAGTATAGGCAGACCCCTGTAACATTTCTGTAGTAACAGTATTGACAGACCCCAGTAACATTTTCGTAGCAGACGTATAGGCAGACCCCAGTAACATTTCTGTACCAAGAGTATAGGTGAACCCCTGAAACATTGGTGTACCTTTAGTGTAGGCGAAGTCCTGAAAATTTTGTTAGATAAGAGTATAGGCAAGGGCCAGAAAAATTAGTATACCAAGAGTACAAGTGTACCCCTGAAAAATTTCTGAACCAAGAGGGCAGGTGAAACCCAGAAATATTTTTTAAAGATACAGATCGCTGTTGCTTAATTTTCAACAGAGCCTGGAGGCAGCCCTGTGAAAAAAATTGGTTTCTGTTAAAGTATCAATACTTTTGAAACTTTGAAGAATTGTAAAAAAATTGTAAGAAGAGCTTTTTGGGCCGCAGAAAAATTAGCAGTTCAGCGTGATGACATGATGTTTCAGGAGGAGGAGTAGGAGGAGGAGGAGGAGGAGGACTAATATCCAAGAGTGATTGACAAAGCCAATTCCCCCTTTTTTCCGGTGATAGAGAATACTTATTTCTCCGGTTGCAGCGAAAAGAATCTTTAGGTTCCGCTGCTCTCCGCCGGTGGAGAAGAGAAGTCTGGGGAAATCCAGGCTTTGTTCATCTTTACGAGTGTCAGCATGTCAGCACTGGCAGTTGACAAGCGGGTACGCTTATCTGTGATGATTCCCCCAGCTGCACTAAACACCCTCTCTGACAAGACGCTAGCGGCAGGGCAAGCCAGCACCTCCAGGGCGTACAGCGCAAGTTCGTGCCACATGTCCAGCTTTGACACCTAATAGTTGTATGGAGCAGAGGCATCACAGAGGACAGTGGTACCATCGGCTATGTACTCCCTCACCATCTTTTTACAGTGCTCCCTCTGACTCAGCCTTGACTGGGGAGTGGGGATAAGTCTTGCTGGGGAGCCATAAAGCTAGCAAAGGCCTTGGAGAGTGTTCCCCTGCCTGTGCTGTACATGCTGCCTGATCTCTGCGCCTTCTCTACTACTTGGCCCTCGGGACTGCATCTTCTGCTGCTAGCACTGTCAGATGGGAAGTTTAGCATCACTTTGTCCACCAGGGCCCTGTGGTATTGCATCAGTCTTGTACCCCTTTCCTCTTCGGGAATGAGAGTGGAAAGGTTCTCCTTATACCATGGGTCGAGAAGGGTGTACACCCAGTAATCCGTGTTGGCCAGAATGCGTCTAACGCGAGGGTCACGAGAAAGGCAGCCTAACATGAAGTCAGCCATGTGTGCCTGGGTACCAGTACGCAAGACATGGCTGTCCTGACTAGGAAGATGACTTTCAGGATCCTCTTCCTCCTCCACCTCCTTCTCCTCCACAGCCCATACATGCTGAACAGATGAGAGACAAGCAGCATGATTACCCTCTGCAGTGTGCCCAGCTGTCTTTTCCCCCTCCTCCTCCTGCTCCTACCCCTCCTCCTCCTCCAAAACGCGCTGAGATATAGACATGAGGGTGGTCTAGCTATCAAGCGACATACTGTCATCCCCCGTCTCCTGTTCCAACCGCAAAGCATTGGCCTTTATGCTTTGCAGCGAACTTCTCAGCAGGCATAGCAGAGGAATGGTGACGCTAATGATTGCAGCATCGCCGCTCACCATCTGGGTAGACTACTCAAAATTTCCGAGGACCTGGCAGATATCTGCTATCCAGGCCCACTCCTTGGTAAAGAATTGGGCAGGCTGACTACCACTACGCCGCCCATGTTGGAGTTGGTATTCCACTATTGCTCTATGCTGCTCATAGAACCTGGCCAACATGTGCAGCATAGAATTCCACCGTGTGGGCACGCCGCACAGCAGTCGGTGCTCTGGCAGATTAAACCGATGTTGCAAGGTCCTCAGGGTGGCAGCGTCCGTGGTGGACTTGCGGAAATGGCCACAGACGCGGCGCACCCTGGCATGCTGGTCAGACAAGTGAGGGTAGTTTTTAAGAAACCGCTGAACCACCAGATTGAAGATGTGGGCCAGGCATGGCACGTGTGTGAGGCTGCCGAGCTGCAGAGCCGCCACCAGGTTACGGCCGTTGTCACACACAACCATGCCCGGTTGGAGGCTCAGCGGCGAAAGCCAGAGGTTGGTCTGCTCTGTCAGAACCTGCAACAGTTCGGGGGCCATGTGCCTCTTGTCACCTAAGCTGAGTAGTTTCAGCATGGCCTGCTGATGCTTGCCCACCACTGTGCTGCCGCGCCGCGTGACACCGACTGCTGGCGACATGCTGCTCACACTTCTTAATTGAGAGATAGAGGTTGCGTAGGAGGAGCAGGAGGGGGAAGGGGGAGGGTTTAGTGGAGGTGGCATAAACCGCCGCAGATACCAGCACCGAGATAGGACCCGCTATTCTGGGTGTAGGTAGGCCGTGTGTGGTCCCAGGCTCTGACTTGGTCCCAGCTTCCAACAAATTCACCCAATGTGCCGTCAGGGAGATATAGTGGCCTTGCCCGCCAGTACTTGTCCACGTGTCCATAGTTAAGTGGACCTTCCCAGTAACCACGTTGGTGAGGGCACGATTTATGTTGCGGGAGACGTGCAGGTGCAGGGCTGGGACAGCACACCGGGAAAAATAGTGGCAAATGGGGACCGAGTAGTGTGGAACCGCTGCCGCCATCATGTTTTTGAAAGCCTCCGTTTCCACAAGCCTGTACAGCAGCATGTGCAGGCTGATTAATTTGGCAATGTGCACGTTTAAAGCTTGTGCGTGCGGGTGCGTGGTGGCGCATTTGCGCTTTCGCTCCAACGCTTGCGCTAGCAACAGCTGAATGCTGCGCTGAGAGACATTGCTGGATAGGGTAGAGGACAGTGGAGGTGAGGGTGTGGGTGCAGGCCGGGAGGCGATCCTGCCTGTGTCCTGAGAGGGGGGTTGGATCTGAGTGGCAGGTTGGGGCACAGGTGAAGAGGCAGTGGTGTGACCCGGAGGCAGTGAACGGCCTTCGTCCCACTTTGTGGGGTGCTTGGCCATCATATGCCTGCGCATGCTGGTGGTGGTGAGGCTGGTAGTGGTGGCTCCCTGGCTGATCTTGGTGCGACATAGGTTGCACACCACTGTTCGTCGGTCATTTGCGCTCTCACTGAAAAACATCCACACCTTTGAACACCTAGCCCTCTGCACGGAGGCTTGGTGCGAGGGGGTGCTTTGGGAAACAGTTGGGGGATTCTTCACTCTGGCCCTGACTCTACCCTTGGCCACTCCACTGCCTCTTCCAAGCTGTCCTGCTGCTGCACCTGCCTCCCCCTCTGAAGCCCTGTCCGCAGTAGGCTTAGCAAACCAGGTGGGGTCAGTCACCTCATCGTCCAGCTGTTCTTCCTCTGAATCCTCTGTGCACTCCTCCCTCGGACTTACTGCCCTTACTACTACCTCACTGATAGACTACTAGATCAGGGATGCGCCAGGTGAATAATGTGTTATCATAAAATTAATCGGTCTAAACTCACCTGGTACCTGACGGGGAAATCAGCCCGATAAACCTCGTCAGCACCGATGTCCAGGAAGGCTTTTAAGCAAGTTCTTTTAATCCCACATCCGCGGCAAGACGGCGAACAGCAAAAAAAGGTATCCAGCAGACAAACACCCGTAGATGCTTGATGAACCACAATAATGAAAAGAAAAAAGCTGCTTTTGCGCTCGTTGGGATAAAAGACAAAAAAATGTAAATATACTTAAATTTATTTACATAAATGAGAGCGCCGCGTTTCGGCGAATGCAATCGCCTTTTTCAAGCTCTAAAACGAACATGCATACATGTATAACATAACAGATATTTATATGAATATCTGCTATGTTATACACGTATGTATGTTCATTTTAGAGCTTGAAAAAGGCGATTGCATTCGCCGAAACGCGTCGCTCTCATTTATGTAAATAAATTTAAGTATATTTACATTTTTTCGTCTTTTATCCCGACGAGCGCAAAAGCAGCATTTTTCTTTTCATTATTACTGATAGAAAACTGTGTCTCATCATCATCATTCTCCTCACCCACTGAAAGCTCTTGAGACAGTTGCCGGAAGTCCCCCGCCTCAAAACCCGGACTCCAGGAACTTTCCAAAGGTTGGGCATCGGTCAGGACAAACTCCTCAGGAACTGTTTTTTCCCACTCATGGCAGGGACCCGAGAACAGTTCCTGGGAGTCTGCCTGGTCATCAGAATATGACATTTTCATGGAGTGAGGAGGCTGGGAGGAAGGACGAGCAGCAGCCAGAGGATTCAGAGTTACAATCCCTAAGCTGGGAGTAGTGGACTGCGTAGAAGACTGGGTGGTCGATACATTGCTGGATGCATTTTCTGCCATCCACGACAGGACCTGCTCGCACTGCTCTGTTTGTAATAAAGGTCTACCACGTGTCTTGCGCTGATACCTAGGGGTAATTTACTGCTCGCGGAGACTTGTAGATAATAGAGGCTGCGTGGAGTGGGAGAAGACTCTAAAGCCAGTGGATAGTGCTGGTAACTGTGGCGATCTCAACCCCACCAACAGAAATGGTATTGTGAGACGCTCTGCACAGTGGCTCAGCTGAAAGACTTTGCAGTGGCCCTGGTAAAATTACGGTACTGTTTTGCGGTGAGACCGCTGTCTAATTCACTGCAGACACAGAACGGTATAAATAAGTTTGTTGGCAGCTGCAGGCTAAGAATTATGTGCGTGCACTTTCACGGTGAGAGTGGTATTTTACTGCACAATCCAGCCAGAAAAAAATATGACGAAAGGCTGCAAACAGGCCTAGCTGTGTAATACAATAATAGGAGCACTACAACTCCCAGCAGCCACCAAGTAAAATGCACATGGTGAGATGTAGCCCTAAGAAGGAGATTTTGTTTTTTTTCACAGACGATACAGGCTATATAGTGTATAGAACAGCTTTGCCTCTAGAAATGCCTGTGGTCCAACGCTCTGTGTCTAATTTACTCCAGACAGAGAACAGTATAAATAAGTATGTTCGCAGCTGCAGGCTAGGAATTATGTGCATGCACTTTCATGGTGAGAGTGGTATTTTACTGCACAATCCAGGCAGAAAAAATATGATGAAAGGCTGCAAACAGGCCTAGCTGCGTAATACAATAATGGGAGCACTACAACTCCCAGCAGCCACCAAGTAAAATGCACACGGTCAGATGTAGCCCTAAGAAGGACCGTTGGGGTTCTTGAAGACAGAACCTCTGCTAACACTTTCCCTATATCAGCAGCAGCACTTTCCCTATACTCTGTATAATAGACTGCAGACTGAGAACGCTATAGCTGTAATGGCCAGCGCAGCCCGAGATGGAAAAGAAAAAGTTTGTGCAAAACTGCTCCCAGCCAGCCACAACAGTAATGCACACGGTCAGATGTAGCCTTAAGAAGGATCGTTGGGGTTCTTGAGGACAGGATCCTACACTAATACTATCCCTGAATGAGCAGCAGCACTTTCCCTAATCTCTGCCAGTGTGTGTCTGAGGCGAGCCGCGGGCGGGACCGCTTTAAGTACTCGGCGGTCACTTGATCTCACCAGCCACTCACTGTAGGTGGGTGGGATAGGGCTGGCACATCACAGGAGGAAGTGGTAATGCCTTCCCTGCATGTTTATTGGCTAGAAAATGGTGCTAAACATGCGGGGAAGGAAATGGAATTTACTTGAGTACCGCGTGGTGCTCGTCTTGAGTAAAGAGCATCTGGAGTACCCTAATACTAGAGCGAGCACCAAGCTCGGACGAGTGTGCTTGCTCATCTCTAGTGATAATCATTGCGTGTAAAAGGGCCTTTACACTTTCGATATAATGGGTGAAATCTTCTTCAGATCCATGATGATAATCTGCAACAAACCAAATATGTGTAAACTCATCCTAAAGGGGCTGTCGCAAGATCGACACTTATCACCTATCTGCAGCACAGGTGATAAAAGTCTGATCGCTGTTAAGACCCAACTGTACCTGAGAATGGGGTTTTGCGTCCCCTTTGCGTTCAGTGCAGTAAGGAGGAGATTGAATGGAGCAGCAGCCGAACATGCACAGTGCATTGTCTTCATTTTCACTGGAACTGCTGGAGGTACAGGAGCTGAGTGCAAGTGCTTAGCAGTGAGTCCCTTCCCCAATAAGACTTATCACCTATTATGTGGACTGCTATTTTATTTAAGCCCCCTTCCCACCAGTGTATGCGTATTTGCACTTGCCTGAACGCAGCGTATTTTTGGAATAAACAATGCGTTTTTTGCATGCGCATTGACATATCTTACTGTTTTACGTCCACAAAGCATGTTCATAGAATCATAGAATGGTAGAGTTGGAAGGGACCTCTAGAATCATTGGGTCTAACCCCCTACTACTCACTGCAGGATTTACTAAATCATCCCAGATAGATGTCTGTCCGGCCTCTGAAGCTTCCATTGAAGGAGAACTCACCAGCTCCCCTGGTAACCTGCTCCACTCATTGATCACCCTTACTGTCTGATATCTAATCTGTGTCTCCTCCCTT
Organism: Eleutherodactylus coqui; assembly: GCF_035609145.1. NCBI lineage: Eukaryota > Metazoa > Chordata > Amphibia > Anura > Eleutherodactylidae > Eleutherodactylus > Eleutherodactylus coqui. The sequence goes on from NC_089848.1 coordinate 111,695,545, forward strand.
TCAGTTTCATCCCATTGGTTCTAGTTAGAGATGAGCGAGCGTACTCTGTCAGGACAGATACTCGAGTGAGTATCGTCCTTACCAAGTACCTGCCTGCTCGCCCGAAAAGATTCGGGTGCCGGCGGGGGGCGGCAGGGGAGATCTCTCTCCCCCCCCCCACTCCCTCCTGCTCACTCCCGCAACATAGCACTCACCCCCGCCGACACGCGAATCTTTGCGAGTATCTGTCCTTACCGAGTACGCTCGCTCATCTCTACTTCTAGTCTTTCCTTGTGCAAATGAGAATAGGGATGATCCCTCTGCACTGTGACAGACCTTCAGATATTTGTAGACAGCTATTAAGTCTCCTCTCAGCCTTCTCTTCTGCAAGCTAAACATTCCCAGATCCTTTAACCGTTCCTCATAGGACATGATTTTGCATACCGCTCACCATCTTGGTAACTCTTCTCTGAATTTGCTCCAGTTTGTCTATGTCTTTTTTAAAGTGGGGTGCCCAGAACTGGACACAGTATTCAAGATGAGGTCTGACTAAGGAAGAGTAGAGGGGGATAATGACCTCACGTGATCTAGACTCTATGCTTTTCTTAATACATCCCAGAATTCTGTTTCGCCCTTTTTGGCTGCTGTATCACATTGTTGACTCATGTTCAGTCTATTATCTATTAGTATACACAAGTCTTTTTCAGATGTGCCGCTTAGCCCAATCCCTCACATTCTGTATGCACTTTTTTCGTTTTTCTTGCCCAGATGCAGGACTTTGCATTTCTCCTTGTTAAACTCCAGTTAGTCACCACGCACTGTTCAAGTTTTTCTACATCTTTTTGAATAGTCTCTCTTCCAAATTTGATCAGTTGCCTATCAATTTCCTCTGCAAATCATTTAGAAAAATGTTGAAGAATACTGGGCCTAGGACAGAGCCTTGTGGTACCCCACTTGATACATTCTTCCACTTGGATGTGCAGCCATTTATGACCGCTCTTTACATACGATCACTCAGGCAGTTGGGAATCCACCTAACAGTTGCCTTGTCAATCCCATATTTGGTCATTTTTTTCAATAAGTATGGTATGAGATACTTTGTCAAATGCTTTACTTAAATCAAGATATACTATATCCACTGCATTTCCCTGATCAATCCAGTCGGTGATTCTGTCATAGAAGGACATTATATTAGTCTGGCATGACTTGTTTGTTGCAAACAGATGCTGGCGCCGGTTAATTACTCCATTTTTATCCAAGTACTTGCATACATGTCTTCTAAAAATTTGCTCAAGGATCTTTCCCTGTATAGAAGTCAGGCTGACAGGGCTGTAGTTTCCTGGATCCATCTTCTTACCTTTTTTGGAGATAGGGATAACATTTGCCCTTTCCCAATCTTCTGGTATTTCTCCTGTTCTCCAGAAATATTTATAGATGGTAATTTCCTAGAGGCAGATGCACCAATTGAAATGGCTAATTAGTCTAATGAGTTCCAGATGTGTTGTTTTTTCAGTGGAATTCCGCAACATATCTTGAATCTTCTGATGTATTGCGTGCACATTTGCGCATCCCTATGGACCTCTATGGGGCTTTTGGCACACAAAGTTAGAGCATGCTGCAGTGTTTTTTTCCAGCACGACTGAAACGTATATACAAAACACGAACATGTGAACTAACTCATTGAAACCAATGGGTTCTATTCTTTGCGTATTGTGTAAATACACCTGAGTGCAATCCTTAGGGCTCATTCACATGGGGAGCTAGGCATGCAAAAATCAAGTGCTTAAAAATATGCAGCTATTAGAGCCAATGGTTTCCTATGGGAATGTTCAGATTCCTTCATATGAATGTTCCCATAGGAAGCCATTGGTTCTAATAGCCACGTGTTCTTTACGAGCGTGATTTTTGCACGCCTAGCCCCCTGTGTGAAAGAACCCTTCCTCTGTGCTACATGTCCAGAAGTCCTGGCAGCACTTCTGTTTGCCTTCACACAAGGCTATCTACTGGATGGCAAAATGATTTGGCTCCACAGAACACTTGAATCTCGTCCGTAGGTTCATGCTGAGATGAAATAACTTTTGAGTAGTTATAAATGTAACACATTTAACCCAATGCTGATAACTTGCTGCAACAAGTAACATTTACACAAGAAAAGCTGTTGGAAGGGCAAAAGATCTGTGTCACAGTTATTTCACATATTAAGTGTCAAACTAAACTTTGCTAGATCTGTATGTAACTCCGTAAAATAAAATAACTCGCTCACTTTACTGAATGTAAGACATCGTACCTTTTTTAGAGGTTTTAAGAGAACAACACCACATCCTTCTCCTCTTCCATATCCATCAGCTTTGTTGGAAAATGGTTTACATATCCCGTCTGGAGAAAGCATCTTTGCTTTGCTAAGCATAACGTACATACGAGATTCAATGATGCAATTGACTGCTCCACAGATCGCCATATCACAATCACCTGTTGATGACCGGTATCAGTCTTTGTAACAAGAAGCACTTTTCTGTTCATAAGCCAGAAATACAGTAATTCTTTTCATTCTTAGAATTAAATATACTATTCTTTGATATTAAAGCAGATCTGTTATGTAGTTAGGTTGTCCTGTACGAGGGCTGCATATTATAATGACAGGTCTGAATAGTTTTTATACCAAATGACAAAGATATACTGTGCCTCTTGGTTGATAGCCAAGATAAAATACAGCAGACTCACAGAGGCTTTCTATTTTATGAGTCCAGTGTTTTTCTCGCCATTTTACTAATGAATGAGGCCCACTAAAGTAACTGCCTTTATACATAGTAGTTGCCAGTTATTGGTGAGGTTGATGGGAAGAGGCGGAGAGTGCTAGGGTCATAAATACAGCCGACTCTGGATTGAACTGGGTATAATAAGGCCCAGCACTAGCACCAGGCTAATCCAGGCAGATGTCAGGGCACACCACACCTGGGGGAACCCACCAAGAGCCTCTTGCCACAAGTGACAGGGCAGACAGGAGGAATGAGGATGTGAGGACCTGCAGTGCTGTGGAGAGGATAAGGACCTGCAATGATGTCAGGAGGGGTGGAGCTCAGCAGTAGAAAATAAACTATACGCTAGTGCTGAAAGATATCTGTGGATATCACTAGGGGGTGGAGCTCAGCAGTGAAGAATTGAAAGTCATGGGATAATGGATTTTTGGGTGAGATGGATTCAACTTTCAAGTGATGGCCAGGGGCAACATTATAGTGACTATCCAGCCAAACAAATCCCACATGGCATATCAATTCAAGAAAATCACTGCCAGCAGCCACACTTACTAATGTAAAATGCAAGGGTAAGCGAAGAACCACTTCCCTCAGCATGCGGACAGCCAAATTACTATATGGAGGAACATTACACAGTATGGCCGCTGGCAATGATTTTCATGCATTGATATGTCCGCTTTCCGTAGTTTGTTTGTGATGATAGTGTAGGGACCTGCAAAAGGACGTGCACCCTTGACGTGGGCTTGTATTTTGGCCAAAATATTAACGAACGCCTCGTGTTATCTATGTGCCTTATCTATGTGCAAACTCACAGTTGAGTTTAGACGTAACGACTATAAAAAATATATATATATATCGGTAAAACGAAAGTGAATGATAATTGTTCAGTTTAAATGCGAGCCAATGACTAAACAACAAACGAGAATATTTCACTTTTCATTCAGTTTTAGCCAGCATAAAAATCATTGGCAGCTCGTTCGCTTCTCGCTGCGTCTAAACAGTCCCCGCTCAGTACATACATAGGAATGTAAAACACTGAATGAGAAGCCAATGGTTCTCAGCAATGATCTGCTAGTCTAAACAGGTTACACAAAAGCGGACAATTGCGAACAAGCTTGTGGTGAACTTTCTCACTCATTCAAATGACATCGGCTCATCTAAAAGGGCCATAATACTAAGCAGCCTCCCCCACCCTAATATGTGGTCGGGGTGAGTGGTTGGTCATCATTATTTTGCATCTGTGTAATGCTTCTCCATATAGCATTCTGCCTGTCTGCATGCTGAGGGATGTAGTTCTACACCTGGTAGGGATTTTCCAGGCTACCCAACAACAGCAGAAATTTTGAAAGTGGCTCATCATAGGTTAATAAAATAAAAGCAGCCATAACCACTTGCCCCTGATCACATGGCACTCTTGTTCCGATGGTGCGCGGTTCACTGCTTCTCTCTACTTCCTGTAGCAGGAATAACATCACCATGTGATCACTGCGGACAACCATTGGCACTTTAACTAGTGATTAACTGCAGTGGTCACATGTCCGTATGTCAGGACATCGCTGCTAGCTTGCTGAAGGAGGAAATAGAGAATAGTAGGGAAATAGTGGGGACCAGCAGAACAGGAATGGCAGGCAATCGGTTAGGGGGAGTATGGCTTATTTTATGCTTTTAAAACATGGTGAGGGGGTTTTCAAAAGTTTTTAGATTTAGCGGGATAACAGTTAAATTAAAAAATGGGTGACAGACGTTAAATGTGGGGAAACAATAAATCCTAAATTTGCATTTGCTGCTTAAAATTAGTCACTAGTATTATATGAAGCAAAATGTTTGTACTTTATTACTGACATGTCGTAATCCACAGTGAATTGCTGGTGCACATGGTTATGACTTAGGTCTCACATAGCCAAGCAGCATGGGGACACAAGCCACGTGGGGCTACTGAGCCTTTGGTTGGGGATTACTGCAGTACAGTATATGAGGATATTCTTATGTTATACTTGCGATGTATATACCTTGTTGGATGGATTGGCAGGCGTAATGTAAAGCAACAAAAAAGGAAGAACAAGCAGTGTCGATGGTCAGAGAAGGGCCAGTCAGGTTGAAGCAATACGATATCCTGTTGGCGGCCATACATAAGGCTGTACCAACTCCATTTAAATGATTAATGTTATCAGCGCAGTTATTGTAAATGCTGTATGCATCTCTGTTCATGATACCTGCAAAATAAAATATAGATTAAAACTAGTAGCTCCTATAGATTTAGTACAGAGTCATTTGTAAGATACCAGAATCATCCACCCAAAAGATACAAGTTTACACCTAGCCCATGGAATTCGGACCCCAAACTTTATTTCCAGTAGTAGATAACTAGCATGGAGAACTATATATGTAGCAAAATTAACCCTCTGCCACCTGGTTATTACTGATCAGTAGAGATGAGCGAGCACCAAAATGCTTGGGTGCTCATTACTCAACCTGATGCTCGACCAATGGTCTGTCGGCACCCCTCAATTGTTTTTCATGGAAGGGCTTTACATATAAGCCCTTCCCTGAAAAACAATAATTTTAGTTTAAAAAAAAAAAAAGTTACCCTCCGCCGCTGCCGTGTCCTCCGCGGGGATGAAGTAAAAAGAATTCCATGCTACTACATCTGCCACATCTGTGACAGATGCAGCAGAGGAACTCTTCAATTCCCTACCACAGCTGTCACACATGACAGCTGCGATAGAGGAGCCTGCTGGCGGCCCCCCAGTAAATGGATTTCAGGGAAGGGCTTTAAATATAAGCCCTTCCCCGAAAATCCAGGAAAAATAGTGTAAAAAATAAAAAGAAATTGATACTCACCTCCCTTCAGCTGCCGGGGCTCAGCCGCGTCTTCTCCGTGCTGTCCCCGACTCTGTAGTGCTGATTTATCAGCAGGTGGGAATTTAAAATCCCCGGCTGCTGAAAGAGCTGATTGTGATTGGCTGAGGTGCTCAGCCAATAACAATCAGCTGCAGCTCCATTGAAAACATGTGGGGAGGAGAGGGTGAAATTTTCTCGAGTACCCGAGCACCGCGTGGTGCTCGGCTCGAGTAACGAGTGCATTCGAGTATGCTAATGCTCGAACGGGCATCAAGTTCGGACGAGCATGCTCGCTCATCTCTACTGGTCAGCCATTCATGTGCAGGACTATCCTGTAACACTACAGAGGAGATACCAAGCCGCCTGCAACTTCCCGCAGTACCATCAACTGCCCGGAGTGCCAAGAGCGGGATTAAGGGTCATTAACTGATCATCCCAAACCTTGCGTTCTCAAAGGATTGTGCATCTTGGCTCACCCCTTTTAAATACGGGCGTTACAGTCTTAGGCCTCATTAAGATGGCTGTAACGTGGCCACTTTTTAGCTTTCATATTACAGCCACAAGATCTAAAACTCTCCAGGTTTAAGTGAACTAAACGTAACTCATCATACTCTACAGCAACCGCAACATGGGGCCCTAAATGTTTCCATTCTAGTATCTTAATAACCTCACCTATAAATACTCCAGTGTCACTTCCACTGATGCTTTCTGTAGGGTAGCCGCCATCTTCCAGGGCCCTGTATGTACATTCAAGCAGTAGTTTTTGCTGTGGATCCATATTCTTAGTTTCAAATTTGCGGATTCCAAAAAGTTTATGGTCAAATTCATTAATTCTACAAAAATGATTAAAACATTAAAATGCATTCAGCGATTAGACATTAAAGTGTATTTAAGCTCTAAATGTTTATCAAAGTACTGTTCATTTAAAGGAGATGTCTCGAGGCAGCAGTGAAATATTTTTTTTGCCCAGTCCCCCTTCTTCAGCATACATTACTAAGTACCAATGTAAATGGCTTTTAAAGCCGGTTCCTACTTA